>NW_026599576.1:0-39869 GCF_023634155.1 Falco peregrinus | reverse complement strand
GCCACACCACGCAACATTCTCCACCACCCAGGAACCCACCACCACCCAACATTCTCCAACCCCCAAGGACCCACCACCAACCAACGTTCTCCACCACCCAAGAGCCCACCACCACCCAACGTTCTCTACCACCACCCAACGTTCTCCACCTCCCAGGAACACACCACCCCCCAACGTTCTCCAACACCCAAGGATCCACCACCACCCAAGATGGATCCAGTACCCAACGTTCTCCACCCCCCAAGAACCACCACCACCCAACGTTCTCCAGCACCACTCAATGTTCTCCACCCCCCAAGAACGCACCACCACCCAACGTTCTCCCCCCCCAAGGTGTCCCCCCGCCTGACCTGGCTGTAGCGCTCCTCGAGCCCGCCCCTCCTCCCGCGGAAGACGTAGAGGGCCCCCCGCTCCTCGTCCTCCAGCGGGGCCCCCACGGCCACCTCGGGCCACCCGTCCCCGTCCAGGTCGCCCAGGCGCGCCAGGCTGGCCCCGAAGCGCCCCCAGGGGTGGCCGGGTTGTCCCCGCAGCGCCCCCGGGCACCGCAGCTGCCCACCCTGGGGGGGGAGGGGACACACACCAGGCCCTGGGTGTCCCCCTGCCCGCCCCGGGCGGTGGGGGAGCGGGTGGGGGAGGGGCCGGGCCCTACCTGGAGGTCCAGGGCGCAGGTGGCCACGCGCCCCCCGCCGCCGGCCCCGTGGAACATGGGGGCGCCCACCAGCAGCACCGCAGCCGCGCCGGCACCACCCGGGTCCAGGGCGCACAGGGACGCCCCGAAGTAGGAGCCCACCTGCGGGGGGAGGGGCGGTGGGGGCTGCCCGGGCCCCCGGACCACCCCCACCCCACCCCCCCCCCACCCCACCCCCCTACCTGCGGGGCCCGGGGCGGTGGCCAGCAGCTCCCAGGGGGGCGCGGGGGGCGCGGCGGTGGAAGAGGAGCAGGCGGCCGACGGTGGCGGGTAGCGGGGGGGCGCCCAGCGCCAGCGCCTGGTGGCCCCCCAGGGGACAGGGACTCGGCCGCGTAGCCTGGGGGGAGGGGCGGGGGGGAGGGGCGGGGGGTGAGCGGCGCCGTCGGGGGGCAACAAGGGCCACCAGACCCCCACAGGTAGACCCCACAGCACCAAGATCCTCATGGGGGGCACCAACATCTCCAGAACCTCACGGGGAACACCAACCCCCCAGACCCCCACGGGGACATCAACATCTACAGAACCTCGTGGGGACACCAATATCTCCAGACCGCCATGGGGCCACCAACCCTCCTCCAGACCCCCATGGGACCACCAACATCTCCAGGACCCCCATGGGGCCACCAACATCTCCAGAACCTCTTGGGGACACCAGCATCTCCAGAACATCACGGGGCCACCAACATTTGAAAAACCCCCATGGGGACACCAACCCCCACCAGACCCCCATGGGACCACCAACATCTCCAGAACCTCTTGGGGACACCAACCCTCTCCAGACCCCCATGGGGACACCAACCCCCCACCAGACCCCCCATGGGGACACCAACATCTCCAGAACATCATGGGGGACAGCAACATCTGAAAAAAACCCATGGGGACACCAACCCCCCCCACAGACCCCCATGGGGCCACCAGCCCCCCCTCCCCCCCCCTCCCCCCCCGCCCCTCCCCCCCGCCCCCTACCCAAGTAGGCGTCCTCCATGTCCCCGGCGCCGTGGGACACGTTGACGAAGGTGGCCTCCCCGCCCGCGCCGTAGACGAAGACCCCCCCGGACCAGCCGTAGGCGCCCACCGCCCCCAGGACGGGACCCTCCTGCGGTGGGGGGGTGGGGGTGGGGGAGGGGCGTCAGCGTCAGCCCCTCCCCCCCGGGGGGCGCGGCGGGGGCGGGGGGGCTTACGGGGGTCAGCAGGGCGCTGAAGCCCTCCTGGGCCATCTCCAGCTGGAAGGAGCTGCTGCGGGCGGGGGTGGGTGCCTGTGGGGGGAGGGGTGAGCGGGGCGGCGCCGGGCGCCCCTCCCCCCACCCCCCGCCCCCCGCCCCTCCCCCCCCCCGGGTACCCTCGATGGCGAAGATCTTCTCCTGCAGCTGGCGCTGGATGCCCTGCAGCGCCGCGAAGGTGTCCACGCGGAAGACGTGGTGGGCGCCGGGGGCGGAGGCGATGGTGTGGAGCTCGGCCAGGGCGGCGGGGTCGGCGAAGGCGCGGCCCACCTGGGGGAGGGGCGGGGGGAGGGGTGGAGATGGATGAGCTGGATGAGATGGATGGAGATGGATGGATGGAGATGGATGGATGGATGGATGATGGGATGGATGGATGGATGGATGGAGATGGATGGATGGAGATAGATGGAGATGGATGGAGATGGATGAGCTGGATGGAGATGGATGGAGATTGATGAGATGGGTGGAGATGGATGGAGATGGGTGGATATGGATGGAGGTGGATGGATGGAGATGAGATGGAAGTGGATGGATGAGATGGATGGAGATGGATGGATGGAAATGGATGGATGGAGATGGATGAGATGGATGGAGATGGATGGAGTTGGGTGGAGATGGATGGAAGTGCATGGATGGAGATGGATGGATGGAGATGGATGGAAATGGATGGATGGAGATGGATGGATGGAGATGAGATGGAAGTGGATGGATGAGATGGATGGAGATGGATGGAGTTGGGTGGAGATGGATGGAAGTGCATGGATGGAGATGGATGGATGGAGATGGATGGAAATGGATGGATGGAGATGGATGGATGGAGATGAGATGGAAGTGGATGGATGAGATGGATGGAGATGGATGGAGTTGGGTGGAGATGGATGGTGTTGGGTGGAGATGGATGGAAGCGTATGGATGAGATGGATGGATGGAGATGGGTGGATGGAGATGGGTGGATGGAGATGGGTGGATGGAGATGGATGGATCTCCTGTCCCCGCCCACTGGCCAAGGCCCTGCCTCTCCCCCACTCACCCCGATGGCGTAGCGGGTGACCCCCATGCGCTCGGCCAGCGGGGTGACCTCCCCGTACCCCAGGGGGTCGTTGAACTTTCGCCCGTCCGTGATGACCACCAGGATCCGTCGGGCATCGTCCCGCGCCCCGCGGAGGGGGTGAACATCTCGGTCCTGGGGGGGGAGGGGTGGGGGGCACCCCCCGGGTTAAGGGGGGCGTCCCAGGTGGGGGAGGGGAGGGTGTGGGGTCACTCCAGTGTAGGTGGGATCTAAGGGGGGTTCCCAGCTGGGGGGAGGGTGTGGGCGTCATCCTAGCATAGGTGGGATCTAGGGGGGGGTCCTGAGGGAGGGGAGGGGGTGGGTGTGGGGATCAAGAGGGGGTTGTCCCGGGTGGGGGAGGGGCGCCGGGACTCACAGAACGTTCCAGATGGCCGTGGCCGTGTGGGTGGATCCCTTGAGCTGCTGGACCTGCTGCAGGAGCAGGATGGGATCCCGGGAGCGCCGGAAGGTGGCGAAGTCAAAGTGGTTGACGATGATGTCGGAGAACTGGGTGAGAGCAAACTGGGGGGGGGGGGGAGGGGACACATTGGTGGGGCCACCACGACCCTCTCCCACCCCCAAAACCCCTCCCCCACCATTCCCAGAAGGAAGAGCAGCCCAAAGCGTCCCCTGTTGCGTGGAGCCACCTCCATGGTCAATGGAAGAACCTTCCAAAGGTTGACCCCACCTTGGGGCCACCAGCTTGTGGGGGTGGGGGGTGGGGGGAGGGGCACCTGGGGGGTGGTACCTGGGTGTCGGTGCCCTGGAAGAGCCTGATGACGTCGGTGACGAAGGTCTTCATGGCCATGAAGTCCCGGCGGTTGATGCTGCCGGAGCCGTCGATGAGGAGCACGATGTCAGCAAAAGTCTTGGGACACTCTGGCCAAGGGTGGGGGACACGTCACCGTGGTCAAGGGGACCTGGTTGACCCCAGAGCTCCACCCCTCCCCCCCCCCTAGTGACCCCCCCCCTCCCCCCCCCCCCAACCCCCAGTACCTGGTTGGGTATCTGGGATCCGTTGGAGCTGCTGGAGGTTGAGGTCCAGGAGGACGCAGAAGCCCTTGAGGTGGACGTTGGCCCCGCAGGTTTGGGGGACGGTGGGGCCGCACGCCTGGGTTGGGGGAGGGGTCCCAAAAGTCACCACAGCCCCAAACCAAGGTGGGGGGAGGGGGACCCCTGGGGGGGAGGGATCCAATTTTGGGGTGCTACCCCGTCGATGTCCACTTTTGGGTGCCACCACCTTGGCGTCACCCCAAAGCGGTCAACTGTGGGTGCCACCTCCCCCATTTCCCCCATCGCAAGTCACCATCCCCTCCCCCACCCCGTGGGGACCACTTTCGGGGGGTCGCCCCCCCACCCCCCATGTACCCACCAAGGCTTTGGTGTCATCGTTGGCCAACGTCAACCCAAGGGACGCGTTTGACCACGTAGGGTGGTTCTGGAGGGGACATGAAGGTCAGACCAGCCTCATCCTCACCAGGGCTGGGTTGTGGGGGGAGGGGTCGGGTGGGGGAGGGGTGTGGGGGAGGGGTCTCACCCATCAGCGGGGACCTCCTGGCATTGGCCGGAGCGTTGGTGGCATCGGTAGATCGTTCCCTTCTTGTCACCGGCGCCGCGGTGCAACGGGGCACCCACAAGGATGCTGAGGGGGGGGGAGGGGGGGGAGGAGGGGGGTTGGGGGTGGGGGTTTGGGGTGGGGGGGATATGGGGGCACCCCTCCACCCCCCCCCCCCCCAAATTACCCGCCGTTGTCGCCGGTGCCGAATTGGGCGACGGTTTGGCCGAAGGCAGCGGCGGCGTCACCGCGGAAGACGGTGACGGCATCAGTGTCCAGGGGGGAGGGGTGGGAGGGGGGGCAGGGCTGGGGGGGGGGGGGAGGGGGGAGGGGGGCACCCCTCAGTCACCCATGGGGGGACCCCCATCCCCCGCCCCACCCATGGGGGACCCACACAGCGGGGTGCCCCTCCCCCCACCCCCACCCATAGGGGACCCTGGTGCCCCCGCCACCCCCCACCATGGGGGGTCCTGGTGCCCCCCACCCATGGGGGGGGCCCATCCCCCACACCCATCATGAGGGGGTCCCAGTGGCCTGGTGACCCCCCCCACCCCCACCCATTAGAGGATCCCCACCCCCTCCAGGAGGGACAATGGTGCCCCTCCCCCCCCATGGGGAACCCCCACCCCCACCCCCACCTATGAGGGTCCCGGGTGCCCACCTCCCCCCATGGGGGACTCCCATCCCCCCCCTCCCCCCCCCCATGGGGGACCCTGGCTCTCCCCCTCTCACCACCCATGGGGGAGCCCCACCCCCACCCATAGGGGACCCTGGTGCCCGGGTGCTCCCCCCCCCCCCATGGGGGACCCTGGTGCCCCCCCCTCCCCCACCCCCATGGGGGGACCCTCAGGTGCCCCCCCGCCCCCCACCCACCTGCCGCCAGGCCCAGCAGCAGCACCCAGGGCCCCATGGCGCTGCCGGCGGCCGAAGCAGAAGTGGGGGGGTGGGGGCGGGAGGGGCAGGAAAGGGCGGGGTGGGGGGGGAGGGGAGAGGGGGGGTGGGGCGGGAGGGGGGGGGGGGGTGGGGGGGGGGAGGGGCCGGGGTTTGGGAGGAAAAGGATGAAAATAGGGAGAAAATAGCAGAAAAGGGGGGGGGGGGTACAGGGATGCGGGGCACAGCTGGGGGGGCAGGCGGGGGGTGCACAGCTGGATGGGTGTGGGGTGCACAGCTGGGGGGGTCCAGGTGCAAGGCTGGGGGCTGGGATGCACAGCTGGAGACAGGGCACAGCTGGAGATGGGGCACATCTGGGTGGGTGGGGGGCGGACATCTGGATACAGGCAGGCAGGGCACAGCTGGGTGGTGCACAGCTGGGTGGGGTGTAGGCAGGTGGCGCACAGCTGGATGGGCCCAGGTGCACAGCTGGATGGGCCCAGGTGCACAGCTGGGTGGGCTGTAGGCAGGTGGTGCACAGCTGGATTGGTATTCATGCACAGCTGGGTGGGTCCAGGTGCACAGCTGGATGGGCCCAGGTGCACAGCTGGGGAGTGGGGGTGCACAGCTGGGTGGGGTCCGGGTGCACAGCTGGATACAGGCCGACAGTGCACAGCTGGGTGGAGGTGCACAGCTGGACAAGGCACAGCTGGAAGGGTGGGGGCGCACAGCTGGATTAGTGGGGGTGCACAGCTGGATTGGGGGTGCATAGCTGGGTGGGTGTGCACAGCTGGACAAGGCACAGCTGGAAGGGTGGGGGGCACACAGCTGGGGGGGTCCAGGTGCAAGGCTGGGGGGGTGGGATGCACAGCTGGAGACGGGCACAGCTGGAGATGGGGCACATCTGGGTGGGTGGGGGGTGGACATCTGGACACAGGCAGGCAGGGCACAGCTGGGTGGTGCACAGCTGGGTGGGGTGTAGGCAGGTGGCGCACAGCTGGATGGGCCCAGGTGCACAGCTGGATGGGTCCAGGTGTGTGGTGCACAGCTGGATGGGCCCAGGTGCGCAGCTGGGTGGGTCCAGGTGTATGTTGCACAGCTGGATGGGCCCAGGTGCGCAGCTGGGGAGTGGGGGTGCACAGCTGGGTGGGGGTGCAGGCAGCTGGTGCACAGCTGGATGGGTGGATGTTGCACAGCTGGGTGGGTCCGGGTGCACAGCTGGATACAGGCTGACAGTGCACAGCTGGGGTGGGGGTGCACAGCTGGGGGGGTCCCTGGCACAGCGGTGCAGCTGCCTGGGGGTCACCCCCCCTCCCCCCCTCCTCGGGGTGCCGCCCCACCCCCACCCGCTGTCACCCGCCGCCCGTTGCACCATGCGGCGGGGGGGGGGGGGGTGAGGAAACGCGGGGGGTGACTCAGGGGCCACCAGGCAGCGCCCCACCCCCACCCGCCTGACTCAGCCACCCGTGTCACCCGTCCACCCCCCTGTGTCACCCCCCCCCATGTCACCCCTGTCACCCCCTGGTCACAGCCCATCCCCCCCGTGTCACCACACACCCCCCCCCCCGCCACCATGGGGTCTATAGGGCCACCCCCCCAGCTTCTATAGGTTCCCCATAGGGTCTATAGCTCCCCCCAGGCACTATAGAATCTATAGGGCCCCCATAGGGTCTATAGCTCCCCCCAGGCACTATAGAATCTATAGGTTCCCCATAGGGTCTATAGCACCCCCCCAGGCACTATAGGATCTATAGGGCTCCCATAAAGTCTACAGGCCCTCCCCCAGGTCTATAGGCACCCCCACAGGCACTATAGGGCCCCCCACATGGCGCTATAGGGTCTATAGGGCCCCCCTCAGCGCTATAGGATCTATAGGGCCCCCCATAGGGTCTACAGGCCCCACACACAGGCGCTATAGGGTCTATAGGGCCTCCCTCAGCGCTATAGGATCTATAGGGACCCCATAGGGTCTATAGGCCCCACACACAGGCGCTATAGGGTCTATAGGGCCCCCCTCAGCGCTATAGGATCTATAGGGACCCCATAGGGTCTATAGGCCCCACACACAGGCGCTATAGGGTCTATAGGGCCCCCCTCAGCGCTATAGGATCTATAGGGACCCCATAGGGTCTATAGGCCCCACACACAGGCGCTATAGGGTCTATAGGGCCCCCCTCAGCGCTATAGGATCTATAGGGCCCCCCCATAGGGTCTATAGGGCCCCCCCACATGGCGCTATAGGGTCTATAGGGCCCCCCCTCAGCGCTATAGGATCTATAGGGCCCCCCATAGGGTCTATAGGCCCCACACACAGGCGCTATAGGGTCTATAGGGCCCCCCTCAGCGCTATAGGATCTATAGGGCCCCCCATAGGGTCTATAGGGCCCCCCACATGGCGCTATAGGGTCTATAGGGCCCCCCTCAGCGCTATAGGATCTATAGGGCCCCCCATAGGGTCTATAGGCCCCACACACAGGCGCTATAGGGGTCTATAGGGCCCCCCTCAGCGCTATAGGATCTATAGGGACCCCCATAGGGTCTATAGGGCCCCCCACATGGCGCTATAGGGTCTATAGGGCCCCCCCTCAGCGCTATAGGATCTATAGGGCCCCCCATAGGGTCTATAGGCCCCACACACAGGCGCTATAGGGTCTATAGGGCCCCCCTCAGCGCTATAGGATCTATAGGGCCCCCCATAGGGTCTATAGGCCCCACACACAGGCGCTATAGGGTCTATAGGGCCCCCCTCAGCGCTATAGGATCTATAGGGCCCCCCATAGGGTCTATAGGCCCCACACACAGGCGCTATAGGATCTATAGGGCCCCCCTCAGCGCTATAGGATCTATAGGGCCCCCCATAGGGTCTATAGGCCCCCCACACAGGCGCTATAGGATCTATAGGGCCCCCCCATAGGGCGTATAGGCCCTCCCAGGGTTCTATAGGTCCCCACGCGCGCTTCCCAGCCCCTCCCCCCCCAACACTTTCGCGCGCGGCAGGAAGGGGCGTGGCCGGGCGGCGCGCGCCCTGACGTCACCTTCCCCCCCCCCCTTCCTGCCGGCGGGGGCGGGGTGGAGGGGCGGGGTTTACCCCTGATGACTTTCGGGGGGGCGGGGCGGAGGGCGGGGCGGGGTTTTCCCCGCGCTGGCCGGCGAGGGGAGGTGGGAGGGGAGGGGGCGGGGCGGGGGGCGGAGGGGTGGGGGAGGGGCGCAGGCGGCTCCATGGCGGCGTCCCGGGCGCTGCGGTGGCTGCGCCGGGCGGGGGGTTGGGGGGAGGGGGAGGGGTGGGTGGGGGGGTGGGGTCCCCCTCCCCTTCCCCCCCGCCCCCGGCGGGGGCTGCACGCGGCGGGGGGCGCGGCGCGCGCCGGGCACAACCGCTGGTCCAAGGTCCGGAACGTGAAGGGGCCGCGCGACGCCGCCAGGGGGCGCCTGTTCCAGCGCCTCGCGCTGCTGCTGCGCGCGGCCGCACGGCGTACGGCACCGGGGGGGGGGGGGGGGGGGGGGGGGGGGAGTTGGGGTTGGCGAGAGGCACCCGGGGGAGGGGTACCTATGGGGGGGGAGGGAGGAGCGGGGGGGGGACTGGGGGGGTTGGGGGGAGGGGCACCCATGGGAGGGGTACCCATGGGGGGGCGAGGGTCCCCCGTGGGGGGTGGGGGAGGGAGGAGCGGGGGGTGGGGTGGGGAAGAGGGGGAGGGAACTGGGGGGGTGGGGGGGAACTGGGGGGGGAGGGGCACCCATGGAGCGGGGAGGGGTACCCATGGCGGGGGAGGGGCTCCCATGGGGGGTGGGGGGGAGCATTGGAGGGGGAGGGCGAGCACTGAGGGGGGGCGGGGGGCATTAGGGGAGGAGGGGGCACCGCGGGGGGGGGAGGGGCACCCGGGGGGTGGGGTGGGAGCAGGGGAGGCACTGGGGGGGGGTTGGGGCACCGATCACCCCCCAAGACCCCCTGGGCTCTGGGGGGGTTGGGGGCTGGGCCAAGGCACCCTGTCCCCCTCCCCCCCTTCCCACCCCCCCCCCCCCTCCCCCCCCCAGAGGGAGGCCCAGACCCATCACTCAACGCCCAGTTGGCCAACGTGGTAGAGCAATGCCGGGCCAAGAACATGCCCAAGGCCTCCATCGAGGCCGCCATCCACAGCGCGGTAGGTGGGGGAGGGGGCGGGGGGGGCTCCCTTCGACATGTTATGGAGTCTGGGGTCCCTCACCCCTCCCCCCCCCCGCAGGAAAAAGCGGGGTCGGCCACCCACACGGGTGGTCTACGAAGCCCGCGGTGCCGGCGGTTGGGTTCTCCTGGGTGGAGGTCATCACCGATGACCCGCGGCGGAGCCAACGCGACCTCCGTGGAGTCCTCACCCGCCACGGGTCAGTCCGGGGGGGTGGGGTGTGGGGGGGATGGGCACCCTAAGGGGTGGGGGAGGGGGTCGCCCAATTTGATGGCAGTGCTGGTAGGGGGACGCTGGCGGATGGAGCGCGTCACGGCTTTGAGGAGCAGGGGGTGGTGCGCGTGGGGCGGCGGGACCGACACGGGCGCCCGCGTCACATTGGAGGCGGCGTTGGAGGCGGCGGCGGAGGCCGGGGCGCAGGATGTCTGCGAGGAGGAGGAGGAGGAGGAGGAGGAGGAAGAGGAGGAGGAGCAGGCGCTGAAGGTGGGTGAGGAGGGAGGGGGGGATGGGAGGCGGGGCGCTTGTGGTTGCCCAACTGGGTTTGGGTGTTCCTTGGCCATCCCCAACCACCCTCGACCATCTCTTGACCATCTCCAACCACCTTTGACCACCCCTTGACCATCCCAGACCACCCCTTGACCCTCCCCAACTGCCCTTGGCCATCCCTTGACCATCTCCAACCACCCCTGACCATCTCCAACCACCCCTGACCATCCCCAACCACCCTTGGCCATCCCTTGACCATCTCCAACCACCCCTGACCATCCCAAATCACCCTTGGCCATCCCTTGACCATCTCCAACCACCCCCCACCCTCCCCAACCACCCTTGGCCATCCCTTGACCATCTCCAACCACCCCTGACCATCTCCAACCACCCTTGACCATCTCCAACCACCCCTTGACCATCGCCAACCACCCCTGACCATCCCCAATCACCCCTGGCCATCCCCTGACCATCTCCAACCACCCCTGACCATCCCCAACCACCCTTGGCCATCCCTTGACCATCTCCAACCACCCCTGACCATTCCTTGCCCCTCCCCCCCACTGCTGACCCTTCCCCCCCTCCCCCACCCCCAGTTCATCTGCGAGGCCTCGGCCCTGCGGAGGGTGCGGGACCACCTGGAGACCTCGGGGCTGCGCCCGTTCTCGGCCACCGTCGAGTACGTCCCCCGCGCCCGCGTGACGCTGCCGGAGGGGACGCAGGAGCAGGCGAGAAGCTCCTCCAGGCCCTCAGTGACTGCCCTGACGTCGTCCGCCTCTACCACAACATCCAATAGGAGACTGTTTTATTGGGAGGGGGTGTCCCCCCGCCAAAGGGGGGGGGTCCCGCTCCCCCTCCCCCCCTCTCCCCCACCCACCCCCAGTGGCTGCGATGACAATAAAGAGCCCGGTGTGACCGTGGGCCTCCATTGGTGGGACCAACCCACCCAACAAATATGGCGGCGGCGGGGGGTGGGGTGGTTTATTGGGGGGGGGGGCATGGTTTATTGGTGGGGCGTGGTTTATTGGGGGGTGTGGTTTATCAGGTGGGGTGGGGTGGTTTATTGGGGGGGGATGGCTTATTGGGGTGGGTGTGGTTTAATGAGGGGGTGTGGTTTATCAGGTTGGGGTGGGGTGGTTTATTGGGTGGGGGGTGGTTTATTGGGGTGGTGTGGTTTATCAGGTGGGGTGGGGTGGTTTATTGGGTGGGGGGTGGTTTATTGGGGTGGGTGTGGTTTATTGGGGGTGTGGTTTATTGGGTGGGGGGGTGGTTTGTTGGGGGTGGGCGTGGTTTATTGGGGGATGGTTTATTGGGGGGTGGTTTTATTGGGGGGTGGTTTATTGGGTGGGGGGATGGCTTATTGGGGTGGGCGTGGTTTATTGGGGGTGTGGTTTATTGGGGGTGTGGTTTATTGGGTGGGGCGGTTTATTGGGGGGGGTGGTTTATTGGGGGGTGGGGTGGTTTATTGGGGGGTGTGGTTTATTGGGGTGGGCGTGGTTTATTGGGGGTGTGGTTTATTGGGTGGGGCGGTTTATTGGGGGTGTGGTTTATTGGGTGGGGTGGTTTATTGGGGGTGTGGTTTATTGGGGGGTGGTTTAATGGGGGTGTGGTTTATTGGGGGTGGGGTGGTTTATTGGGGGTGTGGTTTATTGGGTGGGCGTGGTTTATTGGGGGTGTGGTTTATTGGGGGGCAGTTTATTGGGGGTGTGGTTTTATTGGGGGGTGGGGTGGTTTAATGGGGGTGTGGTTTATTGGGGGTGGGTGTGGTTTTATTGGGGTGGGTGTGGTTTATTGGGGAGTGGCTTATTGTGAGGGTGGGGTGGTTTCTTGGGGGTGGTGGTTTATTGGGTGGGGTGGTTTATTGGGGTGGGCGTGGTTTATTGGGGTGGGCGTGGTTTATTGGGGGGGGGGGGAGGGGTCACTCATCGGAGCCGGTGGGGCTGCCCAGGAAGATGTCGGCGTAGCTGTAGGCCGGGGCGGCGCCTTCCTCCTCTTCCTCCTCTTCCTCCTCGTCGTCGTCGTCGTCGTCATCATCGTCGTCGTCCTCTTCCTCCTCCTCCTCCTCCTCCTCGGCGGGGAGGAAGGTGCCGGCATCGCCCCGCAGCAACCGGCGGACGGTGGGGTGGGTGAGGCCGAAGAAGTCCTCACCGGCGCCGGGGGGTGGGGGGTAAAACCCGAGGGCGCCCCCCCGGCTTCTTCCAATGCTTGGAGGAGTCGCCCATGACAGACGTCGGGGGTGGGACCCACCATAAACTCTGCCGGGGTCATCTTGGGCCACCACCTCGCACCGCGGCCCGGCCACGATGCGGCAAGTGTAGAGGCAACGGCGGTTGGGGGCGTTGGGTGCTGGCGAAGAGGGCGGGTGCTCCGGAAGCCCAAGGGTAAGGGGTTCCCCACCCCCACCCCACCGACCCCCAAGCTGTGCACTGTCAACGGGCCCAACGTCAACGGGAGGGTCAATGCCGCGCCCGCGCCGCCGGGGGGGGGGGCCCTCAATATGGCCGCCGGCGGGCCCGGTTGGCTCAACGGGGTCTTGGGAAGGGCTCAAGATGGTCGGTGGTGGTGGTGGTGGTGGCGGCACGTCCAGCTGGGGGCCACCACGGGGGCCGTTGGGCCTGGAGTCATCTCGCGGCGCCGGTGGCCTGGTTGGGGTTCGCGGGGTTCGGGTTCGTGGGTCGTTGGGTCTCGGGGCGTCCGCCGCGGCGTCGCGGGGCGCTGCTGGTCTTGGGTTGGTTTGCCCTCAACTCATCCCTTGACCCAACTGGTCTTGGGTTGGCGGCTCTTGCTTCGTCCCCTCCCCCATCTCTCGCCCCCGCCCCCCCTCGGCTCATTGCTCCCCGCCCTCCCTTCCCCCCCCCAACCTTGACCCCCCCAACCTTGACCCATCCCTTGACCCCCCCAACCTTGACCCATCCCTTGACCCCCCCAACCTCGACCCATCCCTTCCCCCCCCCAACCTCGCCCCATCCCTTGCCCCCGCCCCCCTCCCCCCCTGCCCCCGCCGCCCCTCCCCCTCCTCCCCTCCCCCCCCCAGGGCCCGCAGCTGGAGCAGGCGCCGCAGCAGGAACCGCCGCTCCTCCCGTGCCCGCCACCACTTGGCCTCCACCCGCGCCACCCTCGTCGCACAACGCCCCGTTCTCCAGCACCAGCGCCCGCGCCGCCCGCCGCAACCGGCGGTACTTCACCCGGTAGCGCCCCCCTTTGGCCATCCCGCCTCATTACACCCCCCTTAATTAATTAACACTCCCCCACACCCCCAGTAGGGGGGAGCTGATGAGCGGAGGTGGAAGAGGTGGGTGGGATGTTGCGGCGGGGGAGGGGGGAGGAGGGGCGAGGGGGGGGGAGGTGGCGCGGTTAATTAGTGGCGAGTAATTAATTGCAAGTCGTGGGGCTGGGCTGCGGTGGAGCCGGTGGGCTGCAGTCGGTCCGGCGGGTTGTAATTAATCCGTCGGGTTGTAATTAATCCGGTGGGTTGTAATTAATCCGGTGGGTTGCTATTAATCCATTCGGGTTGCAATTAATCTGGTGGGTTGCAATTAAACCCAGTGAGTTGTAATTAATCTGATGACTTGTAATTATTTCGGTGAGAATCCATTGAGTTGCAATTAATCCGGTGGGTTGCAGTTAATCCAGTGGGTTGCAATTAATCCATTGGGTTCCAATTAATCCGGTGGGTTGCAATTAATCCGGTGGATTGCAATTAATCTGGTGAGCTGCAATTAATCTGGTGGGTTGTAAATTAATCTGCTGGGTTCTAATTAATCCGCTGGGTTGCAATTAATCCAGTGAATTGTAATTAATCTGATGACTTGTAATTAATTCGCTGGGCATCCATTAGGTTGCATTAATCCATTGGGTTGCAATTAATCCGGTGGGTTGTAATTAATCCGATGGGTTGCAATTAATCCAGTGGGGTTATAATTAATCCAGTGGGTTGCAATTAATCTGGTCAGCTGCAATTAACCCGGTGGGTTTTAATTAATCCAGGTGGGGGTTGCAATTAATCCGGTGGGTTGCAATTAATCCGTTCGATTCCAATTAATCGGCGGGTTGCAATTAATCCAACCAGCCGCAATTAATCCGGTGCGCTGCAATTAATTAAATGGGCTGCAATTAATTTAGCGACTTGGGGTGTAAATCTGGGAATTTGGGGGTGAAAGGGGGCGATTTGGGGTGAAAATCTGGAATTTGGGGTGTAAATCTGGAAAGTTGGGGGTGAACCTGGGGGATTGGGGGTGTAAAATCTGGAATTTGGGTGTAAATCCAAAGATTTGGGGTGAAAATTGGGCGATTTCAGATATAAATCCAGAGATCTGGGGTGTAAATCCGGAGAGCTGGGGTGTAAATCCGGAGATTTGGGGTAAAACCAGGTGACTTTGGGTGTAAAAACAGAGATTGGGGGTGTAAATCTGCAAACTGGGGGGTATAAACTGGGGAATTGGGGGTGTAAATCCGGAATTTGGGGTGTAAACCTGGAAATTAGGGATGAAACTGGGGGATTTAGGTGTAAATCTGGAATTTGGGGTAAAACCGAGGGATTTGGGGTGTAAATCCAGCAATTTGGGTAGAAATGGGGCAATTTGGGGTGAAATCTGGCAATTTGGGGTGTAAATCTGGAAAGTTGGGGTAAAACCAGGATATCTGGGGTGAAACCGGGGAATTTGGGGTGTAAATCCAGAATTTTGGGGTGCAAATCTGCAAATATGGGGTGAAATTGGGGGGGTTTGGGGTCTAAATCTGGAAAACTGGGGTGTAAATCTGCAAATTGGGGGTGAAACTGGGGGCTCTGGGTGTAAATCTGGAACGTGGGGTGTAAATCCGGAGTTCAGGGGTGAAACCGGGAGATTTGGGGTGAAATTGGGCGATTTGGGGTGGAAATCCGGAATTTGGGGTGTAAACCTGCAAATTAGGGATGAAGCCGGGGGATTTGGGTGTAAATCCAGAAAGTTGGGGTGGAAAACGGGTGATTTGGGGTGTAAATCTGGAATTTGGAGTGTAAATCTGTAAAATTGGGGTTAAAAACCAGGCGATTTCAGGTGAAAATCGGGGATTTTGGCGTGTAAATCCGCAAAATGGGGGTTAAACAGGGGCTCTGGGGCGTAAATCCAGAAAGCTGGGGTAAACCCGAGGGATTTGGGGTGCAAATCCAGCAATTTGGGGAGAAATGGGGCAATTTGGGGTGTGTAACCGGGCAATTAGGGGTGTAAATCCAGAATTTGGGGTGTAAACCTGCAAATTAGGGATGAAACTGAGGGATTTGGGGTGTAAATCCGGAAAATTGGGGTAAAACCAGGCGATCTGGGGTGTGAAACCGGGCGATTTGGGGTGTAAATCCGGAATTTGGGGTGTAAACCTGCAAATTAGGGGTGAAGCCGTGGGATTTGGGGGTGTAAATCCGGAACGTTGGGGTAAAACCCGAGGGATTTGGGGTGTAAATCCAGCAATTTGGGGAGAAATGGGGCAATTCGGGTGTAAATCCGGAATTTGGGGTGTAAATCCGGGAATGGGGGGGGTGGGGGTGTAACCGGGGGGGGTTCGGGACTCACCGGGGTCCCGGGAGGCGTCCGGGGGGGGAGGGGCAGGAAGGGGCGGGGGGAGGGGGAGGGGCGGGGGGAGGGGGCAGGAAGGGGAGGAGGAAGAGGAGGGGGGAGGGGGGAGGGGGGAGGGGGGAGGGGCGTTGTGACGCCGGCGCTGACGTCACCGCGCCGGGGGAGGGGCGGGGCCCAGCTCCCAGCAGCCCCTGCGGCCCGCGCCGACGAGCTGCCCCACCCCCACCCCCGCTCCCGCGGGGCCCCCCCACCCCACCCCTACCCCCTACCCCCCCTCCCCTCCCCCACCGCACCCCCCCCACCCCCCCACCTCCCCCGGCGACCCCTGACCCCTGACCTCTGACCCCGGGCAGCGGGGGCAGCCGCGGCGCAGCACAATGGAGGTGAGCGGGGGGGCGGGGCGGGACCCCGATGGGGGCTATGGGGGACGGGACCCCCCCTGTAGGGGCTATGGGGGATGGGACCCCCCCCCCATGGGGGTTATAGGGGACGGGACCCCCCCCTATAGGGGCTTGTCGGGGCTGGGATCCCGCTATAGGGGCTGGGACCCCCACTATAGGGGGGCTGGGACCCCCCCCCAATGGGGCTATAGGGGATGGGACCCCCCCTATAGGGGCTATAGGGGGGCTGGGACCCCGCTATAGGGGGGATGGGGACCCCCCCCAATGGGGCTATAGGGGCTGGGACCCCGCTATAGGGGCTGGGGACCCCGCTATACGGGGGATGGGACCCCCCCCCAATGGGGGCTATAGGGGATGGGACCCCCCCCTATAGGGGCTATAGGGGCTGGGACCCCGCTATAGGGGGGATGGGACCCCCCCCCAATGGGGCTATAGGGGCTGGGACCCCGCTATAGGGGCTGGGACCCCGCTATAGGGGGGCTGGGACCCCCCCCCAATGGGGCTATAGGGGATGGGACCCCCCCATGGGGGCTATAGGGGATGGGGCTCCCCCATAGGGGCTGTAGCATATGGGACCCCCCCACCATGGGGGCTATAGGGGCTGAGGACCCCCGCCCAGGGGCTATAGGGACCCCCTGCCCCCCTGGGTCCCCCCAGGCCCGGGTGTGTGACCCCCCCCCCCTCCCCCCCCCCCCCCCCCCAGGCCGGGTCCTCCGCGGTCCCCGAGTTCCCAGAGGACGGTGACAGCTCCGGGCCCCCCCCGCGGGGGAGACCCCAGGCCACCAGGTGGGGGACGGGGGGGCATGGCGGGGGGAGGACATGGGGGGGGTGGGGGGATGGGGACACGGGGGGACGACGACGACGTGGGGGGGATGGGGACATTGGGGGGGGGGGATGGGGGACATGGGGACAATGGGGGATGGGGACGTAAGGACATGGGGGGGGGCAGGGACATGGGGGGGATGGGGACACGGGGGACACGGGGACATGGGGGGGATGGGAACACAGGGGGGACACCGGGGGACAGGGGGACATGGGGGGGGTGGGGACATGGGGGGACATGGGGGAGATGGGGACACGGGGGGGGATGGGGACACTGGGGGACATGGGGGGACACAGGGGGGATGGGGACATTGGGGGGGATGGGGGAAATAAGGACATGGGGGGGGATGGGCATATGGGGGGGGATGGGGACACTGGGGGGACATGGGGGAGGACATGGGGGGATGGGGGACACGGGGGGGTGGAGGGGGTTGGGGACATGGGGGGGATGGGGGACACGGAGGGGGACGAGGGGGACATGGGGGGGGGAGGGGGGGGACATGGTGCGGGGGGGAAGGTGGACACGGGGACCAGGGCCGGTGTCACCCCTCGGGGCCACCAAAGCCACAGGTACCCTCCCCTCCCCCCACCCCCCACCTCCCCCCCATGACCCCCCAGGCCACCCCCTCCTCCCCAGCCCCCGCGGTGTCACCACCCCTCCCCCACTTGTCCTCCGCAGCGCCCCTCCCCCCCCCGCCAGCGCTGTGACCCCACCAGGTGAGTCCTCGGGGGGGTGGGGGGGGGGGCATTTGGGGGGAGGGGGGGTGGGGGGTTCCTTCTGGGGGGGGGGGGGGGGAAACTGAGGCACGGGGGGGCAGGGGGTCCTTGTAGGGGGGAGGGGTGGGATACTGAGGCATGGGGGGGGCTGGGGGGTCCCTTTTGGGGGGGTGGGGGGTCATTTTGGGGGGAGGGGTGGGCAAACTGAGGCCCCGGGGGGGGCTGGGGGTCCCTTGGGGGGAGGGGGGTGGGGGGTCGTTTTTGGGGGAGGGGGAAACTGAGTGGGGAGGGGTGGGGAAACTGAGGCACGACCTTCTCCCCTCCCCCCCCCCTTGCAGCCACCTCCCCCCGCCCCTTCCCCTGCCCCTCCTGCGGCAAAACCTTCGCCCAGCGCTCCAACCTCCTCAAACACCGCCGCGTCCACACCGGCGACCGCCCCTACCGCTGCCCCGACTGCGGCCGCTGCTTCGGTTGGAGCTCTTCCCTCCTCGAACACCGCAAAGGCCACGCCGGCGCCAAACCCCACGCCTGCCCTGAGTGCGGCAAGACGTTCCGCCGCTCCTCCACGCTCCTGGAGCACCAGCGCACCCACACGGGCGAGAAACCCTTCGGTTGCCCTCAGTGCGGCGCGCGCTTCAGCCAGAACTCAACGTTGGTCCATCACCGGCGGACCCACACCGGGGAACGGCCCTACGGTTGCCCGGAATGTGGGAGAAAGTTTGGGAGAAAATCCACGTTGGCCACGCATCGCCGCGTCCATACCGGGGAACGACCCTACGGTTGCGGCGAGTGCGGGAGGAGGTTCGCCGTCAGTTCCGATTTGGCCAAGCATCGGCGCGGGGCGCACAGCGGGGGGCTGCGGCGAGGAGGGGTTGGGGGCAGGGGCGGGGGCAGGGCGGAGGAAGAGGAGCCATGGCGGGGGCGTCAACAGCGTCGACGTTGAGGGCAATGGCGGCGTTGACCGTGTTGACTGCGTTGACCATATCGACCGTGTTGCCGGCATTGATGGCGCTGGCCGCGTTGACCACGTCGACTGTGTTGACCGCGTTGACCGCATTGACCGTGGTGATGGCATTAACAGCATTGGCCATGTTGACCACATTGACCGTGTTGACCACGTTGGCCGCGTTGACGACATCGACCACATTGACCGTGTTGACCACGTTGATGGCGTTGATGGCATTGACCGTGTTGACCGTGTCGACCGCATTGACCGTGTTGACCGTGTCGACCGCATTGACTGTGTTGACCACGTTGACCGTGTTGCCCGCGTTGACTGTGTTGACGGCATTGACCGTGTTGCCCCTGTTGACCGCATCGATGGCACTGACGGCGCTGCCCCTGCTGACTCCCTTGACCGCGCTGCTGCCACCGCCGAGCGCCCGCACCGGTGTGAGGAATGCGGCCAAGCTTTCCGCCACGCCACGACCTTCTTCCTTCACCGCCAAACCCACGCCGGCTCCTTTGCTTGCCCCCTCTGCCCCGAACGCTTCGAAGGCAGCGCCCAACTGGCCCGCCACCACCGCCAACGCCACAGCCCGGTGGCCAAACCCTACCGTTGCGACGCTTGCGGCAAAGCCTACGCTCAACCCGCCGGGCTCCGGCATCACCAACCGGAGCAACCTTTGGGTTGCCCCTCACTGCGGCGCTTCTTTCCTTTGGACCTGCCGCTTAGCGCGCCACCTCCGCGCCTGCCGCCCCCCCCCTCAAACCCTACCGCTGCCCCGAGTGCGGCAAAGCTTTCGGGCAAAGCTCCAAACTCCTCCGCCACCAGGTGACCCACACGGGCGAGAAACCTTACAAATGCCCCGAGTGCGGGAAAATTTTTAGCCAAAGCTCCAACTTGACGGAACACCGGCGGAACGCACGGGGGGAGGGGAGCGCCACTTCTGCCCCCTCTGCGGCAAAGGCTTCGCGTTGGGGTCTTACTTGGCCAAACACCGGTTGACCCACACGGAGTGAGCGGCCGTACCGCTGTACGGAATGCGGCAAAGCGTTCCGCCAAAGCTCCAACTTGATCCAACACCAACGGACCCACACCGGCGAGAGGCCCTACACCTGCGGGTTGTGCGGGAAGAGTTTTTGGCCAAAATTCACACTTGGCCAAACACCGGCGGACCCACACCGGGGAACGGCCCTATCGTTGCGGCGATTGCGGGAAGAGTTTCCGGCAAAGCGCCAATCTCTTGGAACACCGGCACACCCACACGGGCGAGCGACCCTACCGTTGCGCTCAATGCGGCAAGACCTTCGGCTGGAGTTCGGCCTTCAGCAAGCACCAACGGACCCACCTGGCTTAAGAGGAGCGGGGTGGGGGAGGGGTGGCGGGGGGAGGAGGGGGTGCGAGGCCGGGGGGCGGGGGGGGGGGGTTCAGCCAGGAGGACCAAGCCAGGATCCTTCGGTTTGAGTCAGGGCCAGCATGGTGACATCTTGGAGGACCTAGCAAGAGGTTTGACTTTGACCCGGGGCCATCATGGTGCCCCCAAGGCCTTGGTGACCCCTTGGAGTACCAACCAAGACCCTTGAACTTCACCCGGGTCCATCATGATGACCCCTTGGAAGACCTACCAAGACCCTTGACCTTGACCCAGGTCCAACATGGTCACCCCTTGGAAGACCTACCAAGACCCTTGACCTTGATCCAGGGCCATCATGGTGCCCCCAAGGCTGTGGTGACCCCTTGGAGGACTAGCCAAGACCCTTGACCTTGACCCAGGTCCAACATGGTGACCCACTGGAAGACCAACCAAGACCCTTGACCTTGACCCAGGGCCATCATGGTGCCCCCAAGGCCGTGGTGACCCCCTGGAGGACCAACCAAGACCCTTGGCCTTCACCCAGGTTCATCATGGCATCATCTTGGAGGACCTACTAAGACCCTTGACCTTGACCCAGGGCCATCATGGTGACCCCTTGGAAGACCTACCTAGATCCTTGACCTTGACTAACATCCATCATGGCACACCCAAGGGCGTGTCTTCGTCTTGGAAGACCTACCAAGAGCCTTGACCTTGACCCAGGGCCATCATGGTGACACCTTGGAGGAGCCGAACAAGACCCTTGAACTTAACCCACGTCCATCATAGCACCCCAATGGCGTGGCTTCATCTTGGAGGACCTACCAAGACCCTTGACCTTGACCCAGGGCCATCATGGTGCCCCCAAGGCTGTGGTGACCCCTTGGAGGACTAGCCAAGACCCTTGACCTTGACCCAGGTCCAACATGGTGACCCACTGGAAGACCTACCAAGACCCTTGACCTTGACCCAGGGCCATCATGGTGCCCCCAAGGCCATGGTGACCCCCTGGAGGACCAACCAAGACCCTTGGCCTTCACCCAGGTTCATCATGGCATCATCTTGGAGGACCTACTAAGACCCTTGACCTTGACCCAGGGCCATCATGGTGACCCCTTGGAAGACCTACCTAGATCCTTGACCTTGACTAACATCCATCATGGCACACCCAAGGGCGTGTCTTCGTCTTGGAAGACCTACCAAGAGCCTTGACCTTGACCCAGGGCCGTCATGGTGACCCCTTGGAGGACCAAACAAGACCCTTGACCTTAACCCACGTCCATCATAGCACCCCAATGGCGTGGCTTCATCTTGGAGGACCTACCAAGACCCTTGACCTTGACCCAGGGCCATCATGGTGCCCCCAAGGCTGTGGTGACCCCTTGGAGGACTAGCCAAGACCCTTGACCTTGACCCAGGTCCAACATGGTGACCCACTGGAAGACCTACCAAGACCCTTGACCTTGACCCAGGGCCATCATGGTGACCCCTTGGAAGACCTACCTAGATCCTTGACCTTGACTAACATCCATCATGGCACACCAAGGGCGTGTCTTCGTCTTGGAAGACCTACCAAGAGCCTTGACCTTGACCCAGGGCCGTCATGGTCTCACCTTGGAGGACCAAACAAGACCCTTGAACTTATCCCACGTCCATCATGGCACCTCAAGGGCGTGGCTTCATCTTGGAGGACCTACCAAGACCCTTGACCTTGACCCAGGGCCATCATGGTGCCCCCAAGGCCGTGGTGACCCCCTGGAGGACCAACCAAGACCCTTGAGCCTTCACCCAGGTTCATCATGGCATCATCATGGAGGACCTACGAAGACCCTTGACCTTGACCCAGGGCCATCATGGTGCCCCCAAGGTCATGGTGACCCCTTGGAGGATCTACCAAACCTTTGACCTTGACCCACGCCCATCATGGTGGCCCCTTGGAAGACCCACCAAGAGCCTTGACCTTGACCCAGGGCCGTCATGGTGACACCTTGGAGGACCAAACAAGACACTTGAACTTAACCCACGTCCATCATAGCACCCCAAGGGCGTGGCTTCATCTTGGAGGACCTCCCAAAACCCTTGACCTTGACCCAGGTCCAACATGGCATCATCTTGGAGGACCTACAAAGACTCTTGACCTACCAAGACCCTTGACCTTCCCCCAGGTCCATCATGATGACCCCTTGGAAGACCTACCAAGACCCTTGACCTTGACCCAGGGCCACCGTAGTGCCCCCAAGGCCATGGTGACCCCTTGGAGGACCTCCCAAAACCCTTGACCTTGACCCACGTCCAACATGGTGACCCCTTGGAGGTCCAACCAAGACCCTTGACCTTGACCCAGGTCCATCATGATGACCCCTTGGAAGACCTACCAAGACCCTTGACCTTGACCCAGGGCCATCATGGTGACCCCTTGGAAGACCTACCTAGATCCTTGACCTTGACTAATATCCATTATGGCACCCCAAGGGCGTGGCTTCATCTTGGAGGACCTACCAAGACCCTTGACCTTGACCCAGGTCCAACATGGTGACACCTTGGAGGACCAACCAAGACCCTTGACCTTGACCCAGGGCCATCATGGTGACCCCTTGGAAGACCTACCTAGATCCTGGACCTTGACTAACATCCATCATGGCACCCCCAGGGCGTGGCTTCATCTTGGAGGACCTACCAAGACCCTTGACCTTGACCCAGGGCCACCATAGTGCCCCCAAGGCCGTGGTGACCCCTTGGAGGACCTCCCGAAACCCTTGACCTTGACCCAGGTCCAACATGGTGACCCCTTGGAGGACCAACCAAGACCCTTGACCTTGACCCAGGGCCATCATGGCATCATCTTGGAGGACCTACAAAGACTCTTGACCTACCAAGACCCTTGACCTTCCCCCAGGTCTATCATGGTGACCCCTTGGAAGACCTACCAAGACCCTTGACCTTGACCCAGGGCCATCATGGTGACCCCTTGGAAGACCTACCTAGATCCTTGACCTTGACTAACATCCATCATGGCACACCAAGGGCGTGGCTTCATTTTGGAGGACCTCCCGAAACCCTTGACCTTGACCCAGGTCCAACATGGTGACCCCTTGGAGGACCAACCAAGACCCTTGACCTTGACCCAGGGCCATCATGGCATCATCTTGGAGGACCTACAAAGACTCTTGACCTACCAAGACCCTTGACCTTGACCCAGGGCCATCATGGTGACCCCAAGGTCCACCCCACCCCACCCCCCATGACCCCCCAGAGGGGACCCCAGATGCCTGGGTGGGGGTGGGGTGTCCCCCCCTCCCCCCCCCCAGTATGTCAATACATAGTGGTGAACCCAGCTGCTGTGGTTTGTGACTGTGGGTTACTGGGAGCACTGGGGGGGAGGGGGAGGGAGCACTGGGAGCACAGGTGGGAGGGGGGAGGGGGCACTGGGAGGGATTGGAGGGGTACTGGGAGGGACAGCAGGGGTCACTGGGAGCACTGGGGAGAGAGAGGGGGGCACTGGGAGCAGTGGGAAGGGACTGGAGGGGTACTGGGAGGGACAGCAGGGGTCACTGGGAGCACTAGTGGGAGGGGGGCACTGGGAGCACTGGGAAGGCTTGGAGGGGTATTGGGAGGGATGGCAGGGGGCACTGGGAGCACTGGTGGGAGGGGGAGGGGGCACTGGGAGCACTGGGAGGGGATTGGGGGGGACACTGGTTGTACTGGGAGGACTGGGAGGGGATTTGCGGGGCACTGGTACTGGGAGGACTGGGATGGGTTGTGGGGTGGCACTGGTTGTACTGGAAGCACTGGGAGGGGATTTGTGGGGCACTGGTTGTACTGGGAGCACTGGGAAGAGATTTGGGGGGACACTGGTTGTACTGGGAGGACTGGGAGGGGATTTGGGGGGGACACTGGTTGTACTGGGAGCACTAGGAGGGAGTTTGTGGGGGCACTGGTTTTACTGGGAGCACTGGGAGGGGATTTGGGGGGGCACTGGTTGTAATGGGACCACTGGTATGGGATTTGGGAGGGGTACTCTATACTAGGAGCACTGGGAGGGGATTTGGGGGGGCACTGGTTGTAATGGGAGCACTGGGAGGGGATTTGGGGGGGCACTGGTTGTACTGGGAGCACTGGGAGGGGGTTTGGGGCGGCACTGGTTGTACTGGGAGCACTGGAATAGGATTTTGGAGGGGCACTGGTTGTACTGGGAGCACTGGGAGGGGGTTTGTGGGGGCACTGGTTTTACTGAGAGCACTGGGAGGGGATTTGGGAGGGGTACTCTTCATACTGGGAGCACTGGGAGGGGATTTGGGGGGGCACTGGTTGTACTGGGAGCCTTCCCATGTTCCCTGAGGACACGCATGACCTTGGCATGTCCTTCACATGTCCCCAGCCCCCCCCCCCATGACCGTAGTGTGGCCCCATGGCCCCGCGTGGCCCCATCAGCCCCCGCGGCAGCCGCCCCTCCCCCCCCCACCACCACCACCCCCATTGTCCGGCGCCGCCCCCAGCGCTGCCACTTTGGGGTGAAAAACGCTCGTTTTGGGTCTGGGGGGGGTCGGGGGAGCCCTGGGGGGGGCTGGGCGCGGGAAGGGGGAGGGGAGGCGCATTTTGGGGGGGGGGTGGGGTGTGTAACTGAGTGTGGGGCTGTGTTTTGGGGGGAAAAAGCAGGAAATTGGGTGAATTGGGGGGGGTTAAAATGGGTAATTTGAGGGATTGTGTTTTGGGGTGAAAAAGGGAAAAAATGGGTCGATTCCTGCTGGATGTGGGGGTGTAAAATTATGGAATTTTAAGGAATTTGTTTTGGGGGAAAAATGGGGCAAATTGGGCCGATTGCTCAGAGACGTGGGGGGTGTAAAATTAATTAATTTTAGGAATTATGTTTTGGGGTGAAAAAGGGGGAAATTGGGGCAGTTCCTCTCATATGTGGGGGTGTAAAATTAATTATTTTTAGGGATTGTGGTTTGAGGTGAAAAAAGGGGAAACTGGGGTGATTCCTGCTGGGTAAAATTAATTATTTTGGAAGTATTTTGTTTTGGGGTAACAAAGAGAGAAAATGGGTGAATTCCTTGGAGAGAGGGAGTATAAAAATTGTTTAATTTGGGGGATTGTGTTTTGGGGTGAAAAAGGGGGAAATTGGGCTAATTTGTCGGAGATGGGGGTATAAAAATATATAATTTTTAAAAATTTCTTTTACTTGCCTTTAATTTTTTTAAAATATTCTTTATTTAAGTTTTTTTAATTACATTTACTTGTCTATATTTTTTAAATAATTTAATTTTTTTCAAAATTGTAATTAAAAATATTTTTTTCCAATTTCCTTGAATGTTCTTTAATTTATTTTTAAAAACGTATTTTAAATATATTTTAAGGGTTTTTTAAAATTTACATTTAATTTACTTTATTTTCTTAAATTTCTTTCATTTTTAAAAATATTTTAGATTTCCTTTAATTTTTTTAATTTAAATTTTGTTTATTTCATGTTTTTAAGTTTTTAGTTAATTTTTTTTAATTAAATTTCCTTTATTTTTTTAAACATAACTTTTGTTTACATTTCTAATTTTGTCTTAGTTTCCCTTAATCTTATTTGATTCACTTTTTAAAAAGATTTCAAATTTCCTTTCATTTTAATTTAAATTTTGTTTATTTTCTTGATTTTTTAAAATTCCTTTTGTTTTCTTTAATTTACTGTTAAAACCAAGATATTAAATTTCCTTGACTTTTTTAATTTAAACTTTATGTTTTTAATTTTCTTTACTTTTGAAAAAGGATTATAAATTTCCTTTTATTTCCTTTAATTTAAATTTTTCCAAAAATATTTTAGATTTTTTTAATTTAAATTTCATTTAATTTTTATACTTCCTTGCAATGTCTTTGATTTTTATAAAAAAAAATAAATCTCCTTTAATATTTTAATTTTAAATTTAAATTTCCTTGACTTTTTCTAATTTATTTTAATTTTTATTTCGTTTAATCTCCTTGAAGTTAAATAAAAAAATTTTTAAAAATCCATTAATTTTTTTTAAATCCTTTTCTTCAGTTTTTAAAAATTCCCTTTTAAAATTTTAATTATTTTTTTAAATTTTAATTAATTTTTTAATTTTTATTATTTTAATGTGCTCTTTCCTCCCCCCCTGCAGCCCCCATGGAGCCCCGCCCCGCCCCGGAGCCGGCTGATGGGGGGAGGGGCCCAGCCGCCACCTGCCCAGGTGAGGGGGGGACCGGGGTGGTGGGGGGAGGGGTGGGATTTTGGGGGTCAAACAAGGAGAAAATGGGCAAAATGGGTGTTGGGAGATGGGGGGGGAGGGGGTCATGGGGGGGGTGCGGGGGGGTGGGGGGTGGGGCCACCAGGAGATGGTCCCTTATGGAGAACGTCCATCCATGGTGGCCACCAGGAGATGGTCCTCCATGGAGAACATCCATCCATGGTGGGAAAATGACCCTGGGAGGTGTTCCTCCATGGGAAACATCCATCCGTGATGGGATGGTGACCCACCAGGAGGTGTTCCTCCTTGAAGAACGTCCATCCATGGTGGGACAATGACCCTGGGAGATGTTCCTCCATGGAGAACATCCATCTGTGGTGGAACAATGACGCTGGGAGATGTTCCTCCATGGAGAACGACCATCCGTGGTGGAACAATGACCCACAGGAGATGTTCCTCCCCTCCCCCAGGTCCCCCTCCACCCCCCCGCCGCTTCGTGAACCTCATGGGCCTCCAGGAGGCATCCCCGTCCCGCAAACGCTACCATTGCACCGACTGCGGCAAGACCTATGGCCAAAGCGCCAATTTCCTGGAGCACCAGAGGACCCACACGGGCGAACGCCCCTTCACCTGCGTCCAATGCCAGAAGAGCTTCAGCCGAAGCTCCACCTTGGTGGAACATCTCCGCATCCACACCGGGGAGAAACCCTACGCGTGTCCCGTTTGCGCCCGCGCCATCAGTAGAAGCTCCACCTTGACGGAACATCGTCGGATCCATACGGGAGAAACTCCATATTCTTGTCCGGAATGTGGGAAGACCTTTGGTAGAACTTCCAGCTTGGTCAAACATCTCCGGATCCACACGGGTGAGAAACCCTACGGTTGCGTTCGTTGCGGTAAGACCTTCAGCTTGAGCTCCAATTTGGTCAAACACGAGAGGAACCACGCGGGGACAAACCGTTCTCCTGCCTTCAATGCCCCAAACGCTTTAAGAAGACGACCCACTTGACGTCCCACCAAAGGACCCACACCGGGGAACGACCTTACCGGTGCGGGGAATGCGGGAAAGCGTTTGGTCAAAGTTCAACGCTCATCGAACATCAACGCATCCACACAGGGGAACGACCCTACCGCTGCGGCGCGTGTGGCAAGAGCTTCTGCGTCAGCTCCAACCTGGTCAAGCACCAACGCATCCACACGGGCGAGAAGCCCTACGGTTGCGGGCGCTGCGGCAAGAGCTTCCGCTTCAAGTCCCAGTTCACCCGGCACCTCAAGGTCCACCCCGAGGGGGATGGGGTGGCCACCAGGAGGTCCTGAGAGGTTTGGGGAAGGAAGAGGTGAACGTCAAGGGCGCCGCGGTGTGGTCTACTATGATGGTTTCTTCATGAGAACCTAGAGAATGAACGTGGCTCGTGGTGGCCACCATGGTTGGAGATGGTTGTGGTTCCTGGTGGCATCTGCAGATGGATTGGGGACACTTTGGGGACATTTTGGGGATGTGATGTGGTGGTGGCATCTCCATGACATTGTCCATCATCATGGCTTCTTCATAAAGACCCAATAAAGGAACGTGGCTCATGGTGGCCACCATGGTTGTAGATGGTTGTGGCTCCTGTTGGTGCTTTGACGCCAACTGGGGACACTTTGAGGACACTTCGGGGTCACCATGAGGTGGTGGCATCTCCATGACATGGTCCATCATCTTGGCTTCCTCATAAAGACCTAAAGAACAAATGTGGCTCATGGTGGCCACCGTGGTTGGACCTGGTGGTGGCTCCTGGTGGCACCTGGAGATGACCTGGGGACACTCTGGGGACACCACGGGGTGGTGGCATCTCCATGATATGGTCCATCATCGTGGCTTCATTAAGACCTGAAGAATGAACGTGGCTCATGGTGGCCACCATGGTGGCCTGGGAGGGACTGGGGAGGGGACTGGGAGGCACTGGGTGGGCACTGGGGGGGCACTGGGAGCACTGGAAGGGACTGGGGGGGCACTGGGAGCACTGGGAGGGTAACTGGGAGATGCTCGGGTGCACTGGGGGGACTGGGAGGCACTGGGAGGGTAACTGGGGGGCACTGGGGGGCACTGGGAAGGTAACTGGGAGATACTGGGTGGCACTGGGAGGACTGGGAGGGGACTGGGAGGCACAGGGGGGAACTGGGAGGACTTGGAGGGGAACTGGGAGGACTTGGAGGGTAACTGGGAGATACTGGGGGGCAGTGGGATGAACTTGGAGACACTGGATGGACTGGGAGATACTGCGGGGGGCACTGGGGAGCACTGGGAGGGGATTTGGGGGGGCACTGGTTTTACTGGGAGCACTGGTAGGGGACCGGGGGGGGGGGGCACTGGGGAGGTACTTGGAGCACTGGGAGGGGATTTGGGAGGGGTACTCTTCATACTGGGAGCACTGGGAGGGGATTTGGGGGGGCACTGGTTGTACTGGGGAGCCTTCCCATGTTCCCTGAGGACACGCATGACCTTGGCATGTCCTTCATATGTCCCCAGCCCCCCCCATGACCGTAGCGTGTCCCCGTGGTCGCGCGTGGCCCCATCAGCCCCCGCGGCAGCCGCCCCTCCCCCCCCACCGGCCGCCCCTCCCCCCCCCCCATTGTCCGGCACCGGCCCCAGCGCCGCCACTTTGGGGTGAAAAACGCTCGTTTTGGGTCTGGGGGTGGTCGGGGGAGCCCGGGGGGGTGGGGCTGGGCGCAGGGTGGGGGAGGGGAGGCCCGTTTGGGGGGTGGGGGAGGGGGTGAAGGTGAATGGATGTTCAGATTCGCGTTTTGGGGGGAAAAAGGGGGGAAATGGGGGCGGGGGGGCAGGGCGGAGGGGCGGATTGGTTAATGTTTAGGGCTGGCGGCTTGGGGGAAAAACGGGGGAAATTGGGATCGTCGGGAGGAGGGGGGGGAGGGGGCTGTGGTTTGGGGGGAAAAGGGGGAAATTGGGTGAATGGGGGGGTGCAAAAATGAGTAATTTGGGGGAATTTGTTTTGGGGTGAAAAAGGGAAAAAATGGGTCGGTTCCTGCTGGGTGGGGGTGTGTGTAAAATGAATTATTTTTAAGGAGTTTGTTTTGGGGTGAAAAAGGGGGGAAATTGGGGCAGTTGCTCTCATAGGTGGGCGTGTAAAATAATTATTTTTAGGGATTGTGTTTTGGGGGGGAAAAGGGGGGAAATTGAGCTGATTCCTGCTGGGGGGGGGGTGTCAAATTGTTGAATTTTAAGGATTTTTGGGGGGGTGAAAAACAGAGAAAATGGGGTAATTCCTTGGAGGTTGTGTGTGTTGTAAAAAATGTTTAATTTGGGGGATTGTGGTTTTGGGGTGAAAAAGGGGGAAATTGGGTGAATTGCTTGGAGATGTGGGGTTGTAAAATTAATTATTTTTAAGGAGTTTGTTTTGGGGTTAAAAATGGGGGAAATTGGGCCAATTGCTCAGAGACATGGGGGTGTGAAAATGTTTAATTTTAGGGATTGTGTTTTGGGGTGAAAAAGGGAAAAATGGGTCAATTCCTGCTGGGTGGGGGTGTGTAAAATTATGGGATTATAAGGAGTTTGTTTTGGGGTGAAAAAGGGGGAAATTGGGCTGATTTGTTGGAAATGTGGGGGTGTAAAAATAATTAAATTTTAGGGATTGTAGTTTGGGGTGAAAAAGGGGGAAATTGGGGCGATTCCTGCTGGGTGTGGGGGGTAAAATTAATTATTTTGAAAGTATTTTGGGTTTGGGGTGAAGAAGAGAGAAAATGGGTGAATTCCTTGGAGAGGGGGAGTTTAAAAATTGTTTCATTTGGGGGATTGTGTTTTGAGGGGAAAAAAGGGGGAAATTGGGGCAGTTGCTCTCATATGTGGGCATGAAAATTAATTATTTTTAGGGATTGTGTTCTGGGGTGAAAAAAGGGGAAATTGGGCCAATTTGTCGGAGATACGGGGGTGTAAAATACTTTAATTTGGGGGATTGTGTTTCGGGGTGAAAAAGGGGGAAAAAATGGGCCAATTCCTGCTAGTTCGGGGGGTGTAAATTTATTGAATTTTAAGGAATTTGTTTTGGGGGAAAAATGGGGCAAATTGGGCCGATTGCTCAGAGACGTGGGGGTGTAAAATTAATTAATTTTAGGAATTACATTTTGGGGTGAAAAAGGGGGAAATTGGGGCAGATGCTCTCATATGTGGGGGTATAAAATTAATTATTTTTAGGGATTGTGTTTTGGGGTGAAAAAGGGGGGAAATTGGGCCAATTTGTCGGAGATGGGGGTATAAAAATATTTAATTTCTAAAAATCTCTTTTACTTGCTTTTAATTTTTTTATTTTTTAAATATCCTTTAATTATTTTTTTATTTTCAATTACCTTTATTTGTCTTAACTTTTTAAAATGATTTAATTTTTTTCAAAATTGTAATTTAAAAAAAATATTTTTTCCAATTTCCTTAAATGATAATTTATTTTTACAAAAATATTTTAAATATATTTTAAGGTTTTTTTGAAATCTAAATTTAATTTGCTTTATTTTCTTAAATTTCTTTCATTTTTAAAAATATTTTAGATTTCCTTTGATTTTTTTAATTTAAATTTTGTTTACTTCATGTTTTTAAATTTTTTTAGTTTAATTTTTTTTTAATTAATTTCCTTTATTTTTTAAATATAAATTTTGTTTACATTTCCAATTTATTTTTTTCTTTTAAAATCTTCCTTAATCTTAATTGCATTTAATTTTTTAAAAAGATTTAAAATTTCCTTTAATTTTAATTTAAATTTTGTTTATTTTCTTGATTTTTTAAAATTCCTTTCATTTTCTTCAATTTACTTTTAAAACCAAGATTTTAAATTTCCTTGACTCTTTAAATTTAAACTTTATGTTTTTAATTTTCTTTAATTTACTTTTGGAAAAGGTTTTTAAATTTCCTTTCATTTTCGTTAATTTAATTTTTTCCCGAAAGATTTTACATTTCTTTTTTTAATTTAAATTTCATTTAATTTTTATATTTCCTTTCAATGCCTTTGGTGTTTTTTTTTTTAAATTAAGGGTGTTTTTTTTTTTAAATTAAGTCTCCTTTAATATTTTTAATTTTAAATTTAAATTTCCTTGACTTTTTCTAATTTATTTTAATTTTTATTTCCTTTAATTCCTTTGAATTTAAAAAGAAATTTAAAAACTCTTTAATTGTTAATTTAAAAAAAAAATTCCTTTTGTTCTGTTTTTCAAAATTCCCTCTCTTTTTTAATTATTATGTCTTTTTAAAATTTTAATTACTTTTAAAATTTTAATTATTTTTCTTTTATTTTAATGTGCTCTTTCCTCCCCCCCTGCAGCCCCCATGGAGCCCCGCCCCGCCCCGGAGCCGGCTGATGGGGGGGAGGGGCCCGGCTGCCTCCTGCCCAGGGTGAGGGGGGGACCGGGGTGGTGGGGGGAGGGGGTGGGATTTTGGGGGTCAAACAAGGAGAAAATGGGCAAAATGGGGTGTTGGGAGATGGGGGGTGGGTGGGGGTCATGGGGGGTCCAGAGGGGGGGGGTGGGGCCACCAGGAGATGGTCCCCTATGGAGAACGGCCCATCCATGGTGGACAATAACCCACAGGAGATGTTCCTCCTTGGAGAATGTCCATCCGTGGTGGAACAATAACAATCAGGAAGATGTTCCTCCTTGAAGAACATCCATCTGTGGTGGAACAATGACCCTGGGAGATGTTCCTCCATGGAGAACGACCATCCGTGGTGGAACAATGACCCACAAGAGATGTTCCTCCCCTCCCCCAGGTCCCCCTCCACCCCCCCGCCGCTTTTGTCAACCTCTTGGGCCTCCTGGAAGCATCCCCGTCCCGCAAACGCTACCATTGCACCGACTGCGGCAAGACCTTCGGCCAAAGCTCCAACCTCTTGGAGCACCAGAGGACCCACACGGGCGAACGCCCCTTCACCTGCGTCCAATGCCAGAAGAGCTTCAGCCGAAGCTCCACCTTGGTGGAACATCTCCGCATCCACACCGGGGAGAAACCCTACGCGTGTCCCGTTTGCGCCCGCGCCTTCAGTAGAAGCTCCACCTTGACGGAACATCGTCGGATCCATACGGGAGAAACTCCATATTCTTGTCCGGAATGTGGGAAGACCTTTGGTAGAACTTCCAGCTTGGTCAAACATCTCCGGATCCACACGGGTGAGAAACCCTACGGTTGCGTTCGTTGCGGTAAGACCTTCAGCTTGAGCTCCAACTTGGTCAAACACGAGAGGACCCACACGGGGGGACAAACCGTTCTCCTGCCCTCAATGCCCCAAACGCTTTAAGAAGAAGACCCACTTGACGTCCCACCAAAGGACCCACACCGGGGAACGACCTTACCGGTGCGGGGAATGCGGGAAAGCGTTTGGTCAAAGTTCAACGCTCATCGAACATCAACGCATCCACACAGGGGAACGACCCCTACCGCTGCGGCGCGTGTGGCAAGAGCTTCTGCGTCAGCTCCAACCTGGTCAAGCACCAACGCATCCACACGGGCGAGAAGCCCTACGGTTGCGGGCGCTGCGGGCAAACGCTTCCGCTACAAGCCGCAGTTCACCCGGCACCTCAAGGTCCACCCCGAGGGGGAGGGCGTGGGCCACCGGGAGGTCTTGAGAGGGCTTGGAGGAGGAGGAGGTGGACATCAACGGTGCTGCGGTGTGGTCTACCATGATGGTTTCTTCATGAGAACCTAAAGAAGGAAGGTGGCTGGTGGTGGCCACCATGGTTGGAGATGGTTGTGGTTCCTGGTGGCATCTGCAGATGGATTGGGGGACACTTTGGGGACATTTTGGGGACGTGATGTGGTGGTGGCATCTCCATAACATGCTCTATCATCATGGCTTCTTCATAAAGACCTAAAGAATGGACGTGGTTCATGGTGGCCACCATGGTTGGACGTGGTTTTGGATCCTGGTGCTGCTTTGAGATCAACTGGGGACTATTTGGGTATGTGATGTGGGTGGTGGCATCTCCATGACGTGCGTCCATCATCATGGCTTCTTCATAAAGACCTGAAGAATGAACGTGGCTCATGATGGCCACCATGATTGGACATGGTTGTGGTTCCTGGTGGCATCTGCAGATGGACTGGGTTCACTTTGGGGACATTTTGGGGATGTGATGTGGTGGTGGCATCTCCATGACATTGTCCATCATCATGGCTTCTTCATAAAGACCCAATAAAGGAACGTGGCTCATGGTGGCCACCACGGTTGTAGATGGTTGTGGCTCCTGTTGGTGCTTTGACGCCAACTGGGGACACTTTGAGGACACTTCGGGGTCACCATGAGGTGGTGGCATCTCCATGACATGGTCCATCATCTTGGCTTCCTCATAAAGACCTAAAGAACAAACGTGGCTCATGGTGGCCACCATGGTTGGACCTGGTGGTGGCTCCTGGTGGCACCTGGGAGATGACCTGGGGACACTCTGGGGACACCACGGGGTGGTGGCATCTCCATGATATGGTCCATCATCGTGGCTTCATTAAGACCTGAAGAATGAACGTGGCTCATGGTGGCCACCATGGTGGCCTGGGAGGGACTGGGGAGGGGACTGGGAGGCACTGGGTGGGCATTGGGGGGCGCTGGGAGGACTGGGAGGGGACTGGGGGGCACTGGGAGCACTGGGAGGGTAACTGGGAGATGCTGGGGGGCACTGGGAGGGCACTGGGGGGCACTGAGAGGGTAACTGGGAGATACTGGGTGGCACTGGGAGGGGACTGTGGGAGCACTGGGAGGGTAACTTGGAGATACTGGGTGGCACTGGGAGGGACTTGGAGACACTGGATGGACTGGGAGATACTGGGGGGAGTACTGGGAGCACTGGGAGGGGACTGGGAGGCACTGGGAGGGGACTGGGAGGGGCGGCGCCGCAATGCACGCTGGGATACCGGCGGGCCTTCATTCCCCGGTCTCCTAGCAACGCCCGGCCCCGCCCCTCCCGCCTCGTTCCCCGTTCGGGCCGTCGCGCCTCTGACGCCACTTCCGGCGCGACGGCCGGAGCGAGCGGCCATGGCGGAGGCCGCGGCGGCGGCGGCGGCGGGAGGAGGCCCCGGGCCGGGCCTGGAGGCGTCGGCAGCGGGGGGGAGGGGGCAGCCCCGAAAGCGGGAGGCCCCGGGGGGGGGAGCTCCGATGAAGCGGTGGCCGGACGGGCCCCAACGGCGGCTCCGGGGTCCCCCCCCAGCCCCCCCCGGCCCCGCGGGAGGCGGAGGTGACGGTGGAGATTGGGGAGACTTACCTGTGCCGGCGCGCGGGACGGCACCTGGCGTGAGTGGGGGGAGGGGGCTGGGACCCGTGGGCGCCCCCGGACTGGGGGGACTGGGAGTGGGGGAGGGGAGGGGCTGGGAGCGGTGGGTGCCCCGCACCTGGGGGAACTGGGACTGGGAGAGGGGCTGGGGACCAGTGGGTGCCCCGGACTGGGACCAGTATCTGCCCTGGACTGGGCCAGGGCTGGGACCGGGGGGCGGCTCCCGTCCCGGTGGGACTGGGACAGACTGGGACCGGGGCGGCTCCCGTCCCGGTCGTGCTGGGGGTGGATCCTATCCCAGTGGGACTGGGGGGACCAGGGTAGAATCCCATCCCAGTGGGACTGGGAGCTCTGGGACCAGAGTGGATCCTGTCCCAATGGTGCTGGGGGTGGATCCTATCCCAGTGACTGGGACAAACTGGGATGGCGTGGATCCTATCCCAGTGGGACTGGGAGCACTGGGACCAGAGTGGATCCTCTCCCAGTGGTGACGGGGTGGATCCTATCCCAGTGGGGACTGGGACCAGTGTAGATCCCATCCCCCTGAGACCAGGCCAAACTGGGGACCAGGGTGGATCCTATCCCCCTGAGGACCAGGCCAAACTGGGACCAGGGTGGATCCTATCCCAGTGGGACTGGGCCAAACTGGGACCAGGGTGGATCCTATTCCAGTGGGGCTGGGGTGGATCCTATCCCAGTGGGACTGGGACAAACTGGGACCAGGGTGGATCCTATCCCCCTGAGACCGGGCCAAACTGGGGACCAGTATCAATCCCACCCCACCACGCCTGGGCAGCGAAGCCCCTGCCCCCACCCACCCCCTCCCCCTCCCAGTCCATACCGGCTGCCTAACTGGTCCCAGTTCCCCCCCAGACTCCGCCGAGGTGATCCAGTCCCCGCCTGAACGAGCAGGAAGGTCGCGAGGGAATATTACGTCCACTACGTGGGCTGTGAGTACTGGGAGCTACGGGGGAAGCTATACAGGGAGGGTGGGGGGAGGTCGTGCCCCCCTCCCCCTGAGCTCCCAGTGCTCCCAGTTAACCGGCGGCTGGACGAATGGGTGGATAAGAACCGGCTGGCGCTGACGAAGACGCTGAAGGAGGGCGGTACAGAAAAGTTCGGAGCAATTCTTGGGCGAACTGGCCGAGCAGCCCGAGCGCAAGATCACCCGCAACCAGAAACGCAAGCACGATGAGATCAACCACGTCCAGAAGGTCCTGGGGGGCACTGGGAGGGGGCTAGAGGGGGACTGGGAGGGACTGGGAGGCAGCGGGAGGGACTGGGAGGGGGTTAGAGGGGGGGACTGGGGGGCACTGGGAGGCAGCGGGAGGGACTGGGAGGGGGTTAGAGGGGCACTGGGCGGGACTGGGGGGGCACTGGGTGGCACTGGGAGGGTGTTAGAGGGGCACTGGGCGGCACTGGGAGGGTGTTAGAGGGGCACTGGGGCGGGGGCTAGAGCAGAACTGGGAAGCACTGGGGGGGACTGGGGAGGGTGTTGGAGAGGGACTGGGAAGCACTGGGGGGGACTGGGAGGGTGTTGGAGAGGGACTGGGAAGCACTGGGGGGGACTGGGAGGGTGTTGGAGAGGGACTGGGGAAGCACTGGGGGGGGACTGGGAGGGTGTTGGAGAGGGACTGGGAAGCACTGGGGGGGGACTGGGAGGGTGTTGGAGAGGGACTGGGAAGCACTGGGGGGGGACTGGGAGGGTGTTGGAGAGGGACTGGGAGGGGGTTAGAGGGGAACTGGGAAGCACTGGGGGGGACTGGGAGGGGGGTTAGAGGGGGACTGGGGGGGACTGGGAGGGGGGTTTAGAGGGGGGACTGGGAAGCACTGGGGGGGGACTGGGAGGGGGGTTAGAGGGGGACTGGGAAGCATTGGGAGGCACTGGGAGGGGGGTTAGAGGGGGTCTGGGAAGCATCGGGAGGCACTGGGAGGGTGTTACAGGGCACTGGGAGGCACAGGGAGGGGGTTAGAGGGGGACTGGGAAGCACTGGGCGGGACTGGGAGTGGGTTAGAAGGGGACTGGGGGGACTGGGAGGGGGTTAGAGGGGCACTGGGCGGCACTGGGTGGTGGGGTTAGAGGGGGACTGGGAGGGTGTTGGAGGGGTGCTGGGAGGCACTGGGAGGGGTTAGAGGGGCACTGGGAGGGGGTTAGAGGGGGACTGGTAGGGACTGGGGGGCACTGGGAGGGGGTTAGAGGGGGGACTGGTAGGGACTGGGAAGCACTGGGAGGGTGTTGGAGGGCACTGGAGGGGTGTTTGGGGTGGCTGGAGGGCACTGGGCAGGGACTGGGAGGCACTGGGTGGGACTGGGGGATTTACTAGAGCCCCTGAAGAGTTTGAGTGGGCCCTACTGTTTGTTACTGGTCCTTACTGGTCCGTACTGGGCGTGCCCCCCCCCCCCCAGACCTACGCCGAGATGGATCCCACCACCGCAGCGCTGGAGAAGGAGCACGAGGCTGTGAGTGGGGGGCGGGGCCTGAGGGGGCGGGGGGTCTGGGGTGTCTAGGGGGTCATTGAATGTTGAGGGCGGGGTCTTGGGGGGAGGCGGGGCCTGAGGGGGGCGGGGGGGTCTTGGGGGGAGGCGGGGCCTGAGGGGGGCGGGGTCTGGGGGTGTCTAGGAGGGTCTTTGTTGGGGGTGGGGTCTTGGGGGGAGAGGGCGGGGTCTGAGGGGGTGTGGGGTCTGGGGGGTGTCTATGGGGTCTTTGAATGTTGGGGGGTGGGGTCTGAGGGGGGCGGGGTCTGGGGGGCGGGGTCTGAGGGTGTCTATGGGGCCTTTGAATGTTGGGGGCGGGGTCTTGGGGGGGAGGCAGGGTCTGAGGGGGTGGGGTCTGGGCGGGGACTCTGAATGTCGGGGGGGGTGGGGGGTGGGGGGGCAGTCCCCTAAGGTCCTGGCAGGGTCAGTGAGTCAGTGAGGTCCCAGTGGGGCTCTGGGGGGTCCCAGGGGGATTGGGGGGGGGGGTCCCTGAGGTCCTGGCAGGCTCTCTAAGGTCCTGGGCAGGGTCAGTGAGCTCTGGGGGTCCCAGGGGGGGTTGGGGGGGGTCCCTAAGGTCCTGGCAGGGGGTCGGTGAGCTCTGGGGGTCCCAGGGGGGGGTTGGGGGGGGGTCCCTGAGGTCCCTGGCAGGGGTCAGTGAGGTCCTGGCAGGGTCCATGAGCTCTGGGCGTCCTGGGAGGGTGTTGAGGGGGAGGTCTGAGGGTCCTAAGGGGGTCGCGGAGGGGGGGGGGGGGGGGGGGGTCCCTAGGGTCCTGGCAGGGTCAGTGAGGTCCTGGCAGTCCCCTGAGGTCTCAGGGGGGCTCTGGGGGTCCCGTGGGGGTTGTGGATTTGGGGGGGGGGGGGGTCCGTGAGGTCCTGGCAGGGCCAGTGAGGTCCTGGCAGGGTCCGTGAGCTCTGGGCGTCCTGGGAGAGGTTGGGGGGAGGTCTGGGGGGTCCCGGGGTGACTGGGGGGGGGGGGTCCCTGACCCCTCCCCCCTCCCCCCCCCCCCCCAGATCACGAAGGTGAAGTACGTGGACAAGATCCACATCGGTCACTTCGAGATCGACGCCTGGTACTTCTCGCCCTTCCCGGAGGATTATGGGAAGCAGCCCAAGCTGTGGATCTGCGAGTACTGCCTCAAGTACATGAAGTACGAGCGCACCTACCGCCTCCACCTGGTAGGGACACGCCTGCGACACGCGTGGGACACGCGTGGGACACGGGCTGGGGGGGGGGGAGTGGACAGGGGTAGGGGGGGGAGGGGGCACTGGGAGCCCCAGGGCGGGGGGGTTTGGGCCCTGGGCTCGAGGACGTCAGGTTCAGGCGCTTCGACCTGGTAGGGGGACACGGGTGGGGGAGGGGGGGACACGGGGGGGGGGAGGGGGGACACGGGGGGGGACATGGGGGGGGGGTGTGTGACAGGGGTACGGGGGGGGGGGGGGGGGGGAGGGGCGTATGGAGCCCTGGCTGGGGGGGGATCTGGCCTGAGCCCACACGGGTGGGTCACAGGTGTCCGCCTACCAGGCCCAGGTCATGCCTGGGGACACGTATGACAAAGCATGTCACTAACATGTGAGGGCCCCCACCCCCTCCCATGAGCTCCATGAGCCCCTGGATTGGTCTGGGTGGGGGGTGGGGTGGGGCAGACACCCTCTGTGCCACACGTATGACATGCCTGGGACATGCCTAGGACACGTATGACGAAGCATGTCACTAACATGTGAGCCCTCCCCAGCCTCCCCCACCCCCACGTGGAGCTCCCTGAGTCCCCTGGATTGATCTGGGGAGGGGGATGGGGGGTGGGGGCTGGTCCCCCCCCTTCCCCCCCCCCGCTCCCCATGCCACACATGTGCCACGTGTGTGTCACGCGGTGACCTTCCCCAGGGCCAATGCCTTTGGCGTCAGCCGCCGGGTCGGGAGATTTATCGCAAGAGCAACATCTCGGTCTACGAGGTGGACGGCAAAGACCACAAGGTAGGGGGGTGGGGGGTGGGGTGGGGTTGGGCCCCACGCGTGCCGTGGCATGATGTCACATGACGGTGGCGTGTAGATCTACTGCCAGAACCTGTGCCTGCTGGCCAAGTCTTTTCCTGGACCACAAGACGCTTTATTTCGACGTGGAACCTTTCGTCTTCTACCTGCTGACGGAGGTGGATCGCCAGGGCGCCCACATCGTGGGCTACTTCTCCAAGGTGGGGGAGGGGCCCGCCAGGCGTGACGCCGCGGGCGTGACACACGTGTGACACGTATGTGAGGTCACACACACACCCCCCCGCCCTCGGATCCCCGCAGGAGAAGGAGTCGCCCGACGGGAATAACGTGGCGTGTATCCTGACCCTGCCGCCCTACCAGCGGCGCGGCTACGAGCAAGTTCCTGATCGCCCTTCAGTGAGTGGGGGAGGGGGCGGGGGGGAGGGGGAGGGGGGCGGGGGGGAGGGGGGGAGGGGGCTGGGCAAGGGGGGAAGAGGTGCTGGGGGAGGTGGGGGGGCTGGGGCTGGGGACGGGGGTGGGTGGAGAAGGGGGAGGGGCAGGGGCCGGGGGAGGGGGAGGGGCAGGGGCTGGAGGAGGGGGAGGGGGGGCTTGGGGGGAGGGGTGGGGGGAGGGGGGGGGCTGGGGGAGGGGCGGGGGGATAGGGGGAGGGGGGGATGGGGAAGGGGAGGGGTGTGGTGGAGAGGGGGAGGGGGGGGAGGGGCTGGGGGGGGTGGGGAGGGAGTGAGGGGGTGGGGGAGGGGCTGGACAAGGTGCCCCTCCTTCCCCTCCCCCCACACGGTGCCCTCCTGCCCCCCCCTGCCCCCGCCCTCCCCCCCCCCCCCCATGGGTGCCCCTCCCCCCCCCCCCCATGGGTGCCCCTCCCCCCCCATGGGTGCCCCCCTTCCCCTCCCCCCACGGCGCCCCCTCCCCCCCTTGGCCCCTCCTTTCTCCCCCTCCCCCCACGGCGCCCCCTCCCCCCCGCGGCGCCCCTCCCCCCAGGCTACGAGCTGTCCCAAGCTGGAGAGCACGTGGGCTCCCCCCGAGAAGCCCGCTGTCGGACCTGGGCAAGCTGAGCTACCGCAGCTACTGGTCCTGGGTGCTGCTGGAGATCCTGCGCGACTTCCGCGGCACCCTCTCCATCAAGGACCTCAGGTGCCACCAGTCACACCAGTAACCCCGCCCAGTA
>NW_026599575.1:0-52099 GCF_023634155.1 Falco peregrinus | reverse complement strand
CACACAACGCTGTTGGGACCCCCCCTCAGTTTGCGGGGCTGCATCTGGCTCCAAGGAAGGCTTAATTGGGGGGGTGGGCAGGGGGGACGCCCCCTCGCAGCCTGGGGGTGCTGCCCGCCCCATGCTGGGCTGGGGGGGGGTCCCCAGCCCCCCCCCCCCAGCCGGGGGGCAGCGCGGGGCGGGGGCGGCCCCGCAGGGGTTAAGTGCCACATTGGCAGCGCCGGGCGGGCGCGGCGGCTGAACTGGAACCAGTTGGGCCGGGGAGCTGGGAGGGGGGGGGCGCGGGAGGGGCGCCCCGCCTGCGGGTACCGCCGGGGGGGGGCGCTCCGCCTCCAGCCCCCCTCCCCCTCCCCAAAGGCGGCGGGACCCCCCAGCACACACACACCCCCCCAGCCTGTTTGTGCCCAGATTTCCGCGGGGGGGGGGGGCGGCGGGGGGAGGGGCTGCCCCCCCGTGGGTGCCCCCCCCTCCAAGCGGGTCCCTACCGCTGCCCCCCCGTGGGTGCCGCTCCGCGCGCCTCCCCCCAGCGGCCCCCGCCCCCACCCCGGGACGGGGGGCACGACAACACCCCCACCACCCCGCTCCCCCCCCCTTCCCCCCCCCGCGTCACGCACTCGCACGCGCATCCACACCCACGCGCGTCACACGCGCCCACGCGCTTGCACACGCACTCGCCCGTCCGCACCCCCCCTCCGCGGGGTCTCGCCCGCCCACGCGTGTCATGGCCCCCCCTCGCGTGTCACAGCGCCCCCCGCGCCTCCCCCCGCGACGCCCACTCGTGTCACGGCGCCCCGCGGCGCCCCCGCGTGTCACGGCCCCCCGCGTCCCCCCGCGCGTCACGGCCCCCCGCCCCCCGCGCCCCCCCGCGTGTCACGCCCCCCCCGCGGCGCCCACGCGTGCCCCGTACCGCGGCGGGGCGGCGGCCAGGCGCAGGGGGGGAGCGCCCCGCAGCGCCCCCCCCGCGCCCCCCTTGCGCGGCGCGCAGGCCCCGCGGTTGGTCACGTCGTGCAGCCGCCGCGGCCCCGGCGGCGCCCCCCGGCTGTCGAACATGGCGGCGGCCCCGGCGGCGGCCCCGGGAACGCGGCGGCGGCCCCAGACCCGGCCCCGCTCCCGGCCCCGGGGTGCGGCGCGGCCCGGCCCGGCCCCGGGCCCCAGCCACCGGCGCGGGGCGGGGGGGGCGGGGCCGGGGGGCGGGGCCGGCGGGGCGGGGGGGGGCGGGGCTTGGCGGGGCGGAGCGCCCCGTGGGTGCGCGCCCACGCGCGGTGCCGCGCGCGCGCGCGCAGGGGGCAGCCCCGGACGCGCGCACCCACGCGGTGTCACATACGGTGTCACAGTGTCACACACACGGTGCCGCCGAGTGTCACAGCGTCACGTGGTGTCACACACGCAGTGTCACACACACGGTGTCACACACACGCAGTGTCACACACACAGAGAGTCACACACAAGCAGTGTCACGGTGTCACACACACGGTGTCACAGTGTCACACACACGCAGTGTCACACACACGGTGTCACACACACGCAGCGTCACACACACAGAGAGTCACACACAAGCAGTGTCACGGTGTCACACACACGGTGTCACAGTGTCACACACACGGTGTCACACACACGCAGTGTCACACACACAGAGAGTCACACACAAGCAGTGTCACGGTGTCACACACACGGTGTCACAGTGTCACACACACGGTGTCACACACACGCAGTGTCACACACACAGAGAGTCACACACAAGCAGTGTCACGGTGTCACACACACGGTGTCACAGTGTCACACACACGCGGTGTCACACACACGCAGTGTCACACACACAGAGAGTCACACACAAGCAGTGTCACGGTGTCACACACACGGTGTCACAGTGTCACACACACGGTGTCACACACACGCAGTGTCACACACACAGAGAGTCACACACAAGCAGTGTCACGGTGTCACACACACGGTGTCACAGTGTCACACACACGCAGTGTCACACACATGCAGCATCATGGTGTCACATACACACAGTGTCACGGTGTCACACACACAGTGTCACACACACACACAGTCACACACAAGCAGTGTCACACACACGGTGTCACAGTGTCACACACGGTGTCACACACATGCAGTGTCACACACATGCAGCGTCATGGTGTCACATACACACAGTGTCATGGTGTCACACACACAGTGTCACACACATGGCGTTGCGGGGTGCCACAGCGTCACATGGTGTCATATGCAGTGTCACATACGGTGTCACACAGCACCATATGGTGTCACACACGTGGTGTCACAGAGTGTCACAGTGTCACACACACACGGCATCACATATGGTGTCACACACCGTGTCAATGTCACACAGACACACACAGAGTGTCACGCACAGTGTCACACACACAGAGAGGCACCCCAGGAAGGAGAGGTGCCCTGCCTCCAGCTCCCATGTCACCTTCCCCAGTCCCTCCCAGTCCTTGTGTCACCTTCCCCAGTCCCTCCCAGTCCCCACCCCAGTCCCTCCCAGTCCTCCCAGTCCCCATTTCACCTTCCCCAGTCCCTCCCAGTCCTCCCAGTCCCTATGTCACCTTCCCCAGTCCCTCCCAGTCCTTGTGTCACCCTCGCAGTCCTCCCAGTCCTTGTGTCACCCTCCCCAGTCCCTCCCAGTCCTTGTGTCACCTTCCCCAGTCCCTCCCAGGCCCCACCCCAGTCCCTCCCAGTCCTCCCAGTCCTCATGTCACCTTCCCAGACTCTCCCAGTCGTTCCAGTCCTTGTGTCACCTTCCCCAGTCCCTCCCAGTCCTCCCAGTCCTCATGTCACCTCCCCCATCCCCCCACACCTCATGCCACCTTCCTCCCCAGTCCTCCCGGTTCCCTCTCATGTCCCCACAGTCCCCATGTTGTCACCCCCCGCCCCCAGCACCCAACCAGGGTGGTCAATGCCTGGGGACACCTCTGTGCCCCGCTGTGCCCATCACCTTCACCTCCCCCTCCTGCCACCACTGTCCCCTCTGTGTCCCCATGTCCGTCCCCATGTCCCCCTCTGCCACCTGTGCCACCGCCATGCCCCCACATCGCCCTGTGCCACCCTGTATCCCCCGATGTCACCCTGTACCACCCATCACCTTCACCTCCCCCTCCTGCCACCCGTGTCCCCTGCGTCCCCATGTCCCACTCTGCTACCCCCTGTGCCACTCTGTGTCCTCCCATGTCACCCTGTGCCACCCCATGTCCCCTCATGTCACCCCTGTGTCACTCCTTGCCACCTCTGTGCTCCTATGTCACCCTTGTGCCACCCCATGTCCCCCCACATCACTCTGTGCCACCCCTGTGCCACCCCGTGCCCCCATGTCACCCTGTGCCACCCCGTGTCCCCCCACATCACTCTGTGCCACCCCTGTGCCACCCCGTGCCCCCATGTCACCCTGTGCCACCCTGTGTCCCCCCACATCACTCTGTGCCACCCCATGTCCCCACATGTCACCCTGTGCCACCCTGTGTCCCCCCACATCACTCTGTGCCACCCCTGTGCCACCCCGTGCCCCCATGTCACCCTGTGCCACCCCGTGTCCCCCCACATCACTCTGTGCCACCCCTGTGCCACCCCGTGCCCCCATGTCACCCTGTGCCACCCTGTGTCCCCCCACATCACTTTGTGCCACCCCATGTCCCCACATGTCACCCTGTGCCACCCTGTGTCCCCCCACATCACTCTGTGCCACCCCATGTCCCCACATGTCACCCTGTGCCACCCTGTGTCCCCCCACATCACTCTGTGCCACCCCTGTGCCACCCCATGCCCCCATGTCACCCTGTGACACCCTGTGTCCCCCCCCCACGTCACTCTGTGCCACCCCATGTCCCCACATGTCACCCTGTGCCACCCCCGTGTCCCCATGCCTGGGGAGGGGACTCAACCGTGCCCCCGGTGCCTCGTGGTGGCCCCCGCACAGGCCCCCGCTCCCCCACCCCCACCACAGCCAAAAGGTACCAATTAGCCCCCGGCCGCCCGCGGGTAATTAAAACCAGCAGCTGCCCCCCCCCCCCCCCCCCCGCCCCCCTGGCTGCCTTGCACAGCCCTTGCACGAGGCCCTGCTGGGGGGGGGCAGGCAGTGAGGAGGTGTGCGAGGGGGCACCAGGGCATGCAGGGGGGCGTGCAAGGGTTGCACGGGGTGCTGGTGCAAGGGTTACACACGGTTGGTGCAAGGGTTGCACGGGGTGCTGGTGCAAGGGTTACACACGGTTGGTGCAAGGGTTGCACGGGGTGCTGGTGCAAGGGTTACACATGTGGTTGGTGCAAGGGTTGCACGGGGTGCTGGTGCAACGGTTACACACGGTTGGTGCAAGGGTTGCACGGGGTGCTGGTGCAAGGGTTACACACGGTTGGTGCAAGGGTTGCACGGGGTGCTGGTGCAAGGGTTACACATGTGGTTGGTGCAAGGGTTGCACGGGGTGCTGGTGCAAGGGTTACACACGGTTGGTGCAAGGGTTGCACGGGGTGCTGGTGCAAGGGTTACACACGGTTGGTGCAAGGGTTGCACGGGGTGCTGGTGCAACGGTTACACATGTGGTTGGTGCAAGGGTTGCACGGGGTGCTGGTGCAACGGTTACACATGTGGTTGGTGCAAGGGTTGCACGGGGTGCTGGTGCAAGGGTTACACATGTGGTTGGTGCAAGGGTTGCACGGGGTGCTGGTGCAAGGGTTACACACGGTTGGTGCAAGGGTTGCACGGGGTGCTGGTGCAAGGGTTACACATGTGGTTGGTGCAAGGGTTGCACAGGGTGCTGGTGCAAGGGTTACACATGTGGTTGGTGCAAGGGTTGCACGGGGTGCTGGTGCAACGGTTACACATGTGGTTGGTGCAAGGGTTACACACAGTTGGTGCAAGGGTTGCACGGGGTGCTGGTGCAAGGGTTACACACGGTTGGTGTAAGGGTTGCACGGGGTGCTGGTGCAACGGTTACACACAGTTGGTGCAAGGGTTGCATGGGGTGCTGGTGCAAGGGTTACACACGGTTGGTGCAAGGGTTGCACGGGGTGCTGGTGCAAGGGTTACACATGTGGTTGGTGCAAGGGTTGCACGGGGTGCTGGTGCAAGGGTTACACATGTGGTTGGTGCAAGGGTTGCACGGGGTGCTGGTGCAACGGTTACACACGTGGTTGGTGCAAGGGTTGCACGGGGTGCTGGTGCAACGGTTACACACGTGGCTGGTGCAAGGGTTGCACGGGGTGCTGGTGCAAGGGTGCACATGCAGTTGGTGTGTTGATTGCACAGGGGTTGGTGCCAGGCTTGCACGCCTGCTGTGTGCAGTGTGCTCACAACCAGCACCAGTGTCCCTGTCCCCATGCATGTGCTCATGCTCACACGAGGAGTGTGTGTGCCAGGCACATGCGATGCCCTATGGGCTCCAGGGTGGCACAGTCACCTGTGCATGTGCACACGCGTGTGCAAGGCCTCCAGTGTGCCCCCCACTGTGGGTCAGGCCAACCCACGCCCTGGGGCACCGTGGGACACGGGGTGTCACACCAACACGTGTGTGTGTCCCTGGGGGGGGTTAGGGGTGCTGGGGGACCAGCACGGGGGGGTGGGGTGGGCAGGGGTGGACACAGGGACAGGCAGGCACCTCCCTGCCCCCCCCCCTGGCCCTCCCCGAACACCAGGATCCCCCCCCAGCAGGGGGGGGGGGGGGGGGCTGGGGGGTGGGGGGTGGGGCTGCGTGGGGGAAGCGCACATTAGTGCGCGCGAGGCGGTGTGAGTGTGGAAGGATGTGCCTGAGTGTGCGCAAGTGGGGTGTGAGCATGCACGAGGGGGTGTGAACACACACGAGCCTGTGTGAGCACACACAGGGGAGTACACATGAGTGCGCACAACTGCGTGTGAGCATGCACAAGTGTGCACAGGTGCACACAACTCCGTAAGTGTGTGAGCATGCAGAAGTACAGATGAGTGTACATAGGTAAAGGCAAGCGTGCAAGGTCATGCACAAGTGTGTGTGACCGAGCCCGACCATGCAATCACACACACATGTGCCCACCCTCACCGTGCCCCGCAGCGGCCGGCGTGTCCCCGCGTGCGCAGGCGTGCGAGGGCGTGCGAGGCCTGTACCGGCAGCACCCGCCCAGCCGCATTCCTGCTCCCCCAGCTGCACCCACACCCCCGCCCGGGGTGCGCCACCCCCCCCCCGCCACCCCCAGCCCCGGGTGGCTGGGGGTGCACCAAGGGTCCCCAGGGTCCCCAGAGATGCTCAGTGTGGGCCTGGCATGTGGGGGAACCTTCCTCAGGGGGGTCCTGCTTGGGGATGCACCTTGTTTGCATGGCACAGCCTTGCACGGTGTTGCACGGCATTGCACACCCTTGCAGAATTGCACAGTGTCACACGGCGTTGCACAGCATTGCATGGTGTTGCACGGCATTGCAAACCCGTGCGTGGTTTTGCACGGCACCGCACAGCTTTGCCATGCATTGCCTTTCACTGCACGGCTTTGCACAAGCTTTGCACGGCGATGCACACCTTTGCAAACCTGTGCGTGGTTTTGCACGGCACCACACAGTTTTGCAATGCATTGCTTTTCATTGCACGGCTTTGCACAAGCTTTGCACGGGGTGTAACAGCACTGCACCCAGTGCCCCAGCAGTGCCCAGCATGCCACAGCGTTGCACGACTTGGCGTGGCTTTGCGCGGCACGCTGTGGCGTTGCCCAGTGCTGTGGCATTGCACAGCGTTGCACGGGATTGCACGGCTTTGCTCAGCATTGGACCACTTTGCACGGCATTGCACAACTTTGCACGGCTTTACATGGCTTTGCACAGCATTGCACTGGTTTTACACGGCGTTTTGTTCCTCTGTACCGCGTTTGAAGCCCTTGCACGCCCTTGCACGCCCTTGCACGCCCTTGCACACACTGCCCAGTGCCCCCCATCCCCTCCCCAGCTCCCAGCGTGGACCAACCCCCACTGCCCGCAGCCCCCCGGCCCGCGCCCCAGCGGGGAAACTGAGGCACGGAGGGGGGGCGGGGGGAGGGGGCGGGGGGCGCGGGGGGCGCGGGGGGCGGGGGCCACAGCCGGCGGGGGCGGGGGCTGCCCGCGGGCCCCGGCCGAACAAAGCCGCCATTGAGCGGCGGGGGGGAGGATTTTCCACCCGAACCTTTTTCCATGACCCCATTGGCGGGGCCGCCCCTCCCCCCCGCCCCACCCACCCCACCCCCCCCCGCCGCCGGCTCCCGGGCCCTGGGGAAACTGAGGCAGGGGGGCGGGGGGCGGGGGGGGGGGGAGGGCACGCGCGTGCCGGGGCGGGGGGACACGCGCGTGTGCGCGTGGGGCGTGTCCCGCGGGGGGGACGGAGCGGGCGCGCGCACACGTGGCCTTGCACACGCGTGTGCACACGGGCGCTCGCCCCCACCCGCGCCGCAGCGCCTGGTGCCCGCTCGCTTCCTCAGGCACGCGCCTTGCACTGCACGTTTGCACGCGCGTGTGCCCACACGGCCGTTCGGACGCGCGGGGCCACGCCCACGGCCCCCCACGTGCTCGGCCTCCCCCCCTCCCCCCCCCCACTCGCGCTCCCCCCGGGACACGCGCTGCTGCACACTCGTGTGTGTGTGTGTGTGTGTGTGTGTGTGTGTGTCTGTGTGTCTGTGTGTGCGTGCGTGCGCGCACCCACCCCCCTCCGCCTGGGGACACCCCCCCTCACCTGGCGTGGGCGCGTGGGCGTGGGCGTGGCGCTGGGCGTGGCCCCTGCACGCGCCGTCATGTGACCCCCGCCCTGAAACCCGCCGCATTTTTTCCCAAACCGCAGGACGACGCCAGCGGGGCGCGGGCGACACACACATGGTGGGGACACACATGGCTGGGACGGGGACACGTGTTGCAGGGACATGTGTGACAGGGACATACGTGGCAGGGACGTGGTGGGGATGGACGTGGCAGGGACAGAGACACGTGGTAGGGACGCGCGTGGCAGGGACAGGCGTGGCAGGGACAGGGACATGCGTGGCAGCAACACATGTGACAGGGACACGTGTGTCAGGGACGTGTGGTGGGGATGGGGACATGCGTGGTGGGGCACATATGGCAGGGACACGCGTGGCAGAGGCGTGGCAGGGACACACATGGCAGGGACGGAGACGTGTGGTGGAGACATGAGAGTGACACACATGGCAGGGGACATGTGGTGGGGACAGGGACATGCATGGCAGGGGCACACATGGCAGGGACACACGTGGCAGGGACACGTGACAGGGACATGTGTGGCGGGGTCATGCGTGGAGGGGTTGGGGACATGTGGCAGGGGCATACATGGCAAGGAATGTGTGGCGGGGACAGGGACGTATGTGGCGGAGACACACATGGCACGGACACACGTGGCAGGGACAGGGACACGTGTGGCAAGGGACAGGCATGCTGTGGGGCTGGGATGGTGCCCATGCATAGATGCTGTGTGTGCTGGGTGACACGCTCACACATACATGGTGTGTCCTGGGTGACATGTTTGTGACTGCGTGGCATGTCCGAGGTAACATGCTTGCACACACGTGCCATGTCCAGGGTGACATCCATAGCATGGCCAGGGTGACACCCCTGCACACCGAGGGTGGCACACGCGGCAGCCCTGCACACGCATGCAGCTGGCTGGGGGATGCGGGGTGGGGACACACGTGTGCTACACCCAGTGTGACACATGTGCACACACGTTCCAAAGGGGTGGCAGAGCCCAGCCCCCCCCAGCACCCTCTGTCCCCCCCCCACTGTCACCCCCTTTGTGGCCTGCTGCCCCCCCAGCTTTGTCCCCCCTCCCATGGCCCTTGTGTTCCCATGTCCTCCTGTGTCCCCTGTGCCCCCCCATGGCCCCTGTGTCCCATGTCCCTTGTGCCCTCCCACGTCCCTTGTGTCCCCCCATGACCCCCCCCCATCCCCCATGTCCCCTGTGCCCCCGCATGTCCCCCCACAACCCCTGTGTCCCTTGTGCTCCCCATGTCCCCCCCGTGTCCCCCTACCCCACTGTCCCCTTGCCCCTCCATGTCCCCCCGTGTCCCCACGTCCCAGTGTCCCCATGTCCCCCCACATCCCCTGTGTCCCCCTACCCCAATGTCCTTCATGTCCCCCCGCATTGCTCATGTCCCCTGTGTCCCCTGTGCCCCCCATGTCCCCCTGTGCCCCCCGTGTCCCCGCACAGTGCTGTGGGTACCCACCGGGGGTGGCATGAGCCCCCCCATGGGAGGTGGTGCAGGGGGGCAGGTGGCAGCAGGGCAGCCCCAGCCCCCGCACCCATGGGTGCTGCCACGTGCGCGGCTTCCCCCCCCCCCCCCCGGCCCGCCGGGGGATTTACGGCCCAAAGCCGCTGAGCGGGAGGGGGGGGGGGGAGGGGGGGCCGGGGGGCCGGGCCGCCATGGGACTGGGCTGGCCGGGACCCCGGCCTCACCGCCGCGGGGAGACCCCCATGGCCTGCGCTGCCTGCTGCTGCCCCCCGCCCACGCCCCCACCCTGCCCCCTCTGCTGCCCCCAGTGCCACCCCCCCTGCTGCGCCCTCTGCTGCCCCCCGCCCTGTCACCCCCCCACCCCGTTACCCCCAGTGCCACCCCCCCGCCCTGCTATGCCCCCCCCTGCTGTGCCCCCCCCTGCTGTGCCCCCCCCTGCTGCCCCCTCCCCTGCTGCCCCCAGTGTCACCCCCCCACCCTGCCACCCGCCCCCTTGCTGCCACCCTTGCTGCCTCCCCGCCCGATGCTGCCCCCCCCAATGCCCCCCTGCCCGCCCCCCCCCGCGCTGCCCCTCCTGCCGCCCCCGGCTGAGCATCAAGTGAGGGGGGGGGCGCCCCCCCCCGCCCCCGTTCCCGGGGAACCCCCCGGCCAGCGCTCAGCGGCTGCGGTGAGTAAGGGGAGCCCCCCCGCAACTGGGGAAACTGAGGCACGGGCAGGGCTGGCCCCCCCCCCCTCCCCCCTCCCCCCTCCCCCGGCCCAGCCCGGGTTGTGCAGCGGGGAGGGGGCGTGTGCAGAAAGGCTGGCGCAATTGCACGGGGGTGTTTGCACAAGGACTGGGGCAATTGCACGGCAGGTATTTGCACGAGGCTGAGGCGAATGCACGGGGGTATTCATACAGGCCTGGGGCATTTGCACGGGGTTATTTGCACAAGGGCTGGGGCATTTGTATGGGAGTATTTGCACAGGGAATGTTTGCACAAGAACTGGGCAGTTGCACGAGTGTATTTGCACGGGGTCTGGGGCAATTGCACGGGGATGTTTGCACGAGGGACAGTTGCACGGGGGTATTTGCACAAGCCCGGGCAGGACGTGGCGCCGCCGGTTCACCTTCACGTGCCAACGGGCAGCGCTCGGGGGGGGGGGAAGCTGCTCCCCCCGCGCCCCCCCAGCTCCCCCCGCGGCCGCCGGCGCCGTGCGCATGCGCAGCACCACGGCGGGAGCTACAGCTGATTGGCTGCGGCCGTTGTTTGAACGGGCGCGCGGCGCGGCCTGCGCACGGCGGCGGAGCGGCCTCGCCGTGAGTGAGGGGCTGGGGGCGGCCCTGAGGAGGCCGAGGAGTGGGGCTGGGGCGGGGGGAGGCCCTGAGGAGGCCGAGGAGTGGGGCTGGGGCGGGGGGAGGCCCTGAGGAGGCCGAGGAGTGGGGCTGGGGCGGGGGGAGGCCCTGAGGAGGCCGAGGAGTGGGGCTGGGGCATCCTGCAGGCCCCGGGCAGGGGGACGGGGGTAGCTCCAGGCCGCAGAGCGGCTGTCAGCATGCGGGCAGTGGGTGCCCGGTGGGGCTGCAGAGCTCCCTCTTTGGGGCTGGGGGTGGCTGTGTGCCCTGGGGAGGCTGAGGAGTGGAGCAGGGAGGAGCTGCAGGCCCCAGGCAGGTGGGGCTCCAGGCCAAAGAAGGGCTGTGAGTATCTGGGGAGTGGGGCTGTGGGTGCCAGTGGAGGTCCAGAGCCCCCCCCCCCCCCCCCCCCCCCCTTTTGGGGCTGGGGGGGGCTGTGTGCCCTGGGGAGGCCAAGGAGTGGGGTGGGAGGGAGCTGCAGGCCCCAGACAAGGGGGACCTAGGGGGGCTCCAGGCTGCAGGGGTGCTGTCAGCGTTGGGGCAGTGGGGCTGGGGGCAGCTGTGGTACCCCAAGGGGCTGGTGGGTGGGGCTGTGGGTTCTGGGGGGACTGGAGAGTAGGGCTGGGGGCTCCCAAGGGGCTGGAGAGTGGTGTGGGGGCCAGGTAATGGGCCTGGAATCTGGGGAGGGCGTCCTCACGCCTTTCCCTGCCCACCCCAGCCTGCCTGAGTCACCAGCATGGTGTCGCACATGAAGCACCCCGAAGGCGCCGGTTTCGCCACCCCAACAGACAGCTGGATGGGCATACGCGAGCTGCTCGCTGAGCTGTGGGTGAGCCAGGAACTGGGGGGGCTCTGCCTCCGGCACCGTGCCGGGGGGAATGACACAACCCTTCCCTGGAGGGCCCTGGGCTGGGTGCTGGGGGTGTGACGCCCTCCCCTCTGCAGGAATGCCTCTTATCCTCCCCGCGAGATGTCTCCAACGCCAGCCAGGCCACCAGGCTGCGGAAAAGCCAGGTCTGCGACAGAGTGCTGCGGGTTTGCGTTAAACAAATGGCTGAGCCTGGGGGCTGCCCTGAACACGCCGCAAGCCTGGTAGCTGTAGCCGAGGCGGCATGCCAGGGCTACCTGACTGCCATGCCACAGCCAACTCCCCTCTACCTGGAGAAGATCCTTTACCACCTGCTCAGGAACACCGCCAGCCAGGGCAGCGGCGGTGCCTGCCGGAGGGTGGCCGACCTCCTCCGCACGCGGCTGCTGACCTATCGCCCTGGCCAGGTGCCTGCCACAGACTTCAGTGCCATCGCCTACAGCAGTTTCAGTGTGCTGTGGAGAGGGGCAGACGCCCTGGCCGAGCCTGACCAGCCACAGGAGGAGGGTAGAGCTGTCCTGTCAGCCCGTCTGCAAGCTGTGCGCTTCCTCCTGCTGCTGGAGCAGGATGGGGCAGCCTTGCCACCGCTGCAGCCCCCCTTCTTCGCCTCCCAGACGGCACAGCAGGCGGCTGCTGCTGCCGCCTTGTACAAAGCCCAGCAGGCACCATCCTCAGCTTTCCTCGGCCGACAGCTTGGGGACTGCCTGCTCACAGCTCTGCGAAGGGAGGCAACAGAGCCGCCCACCTTTCAGCAATCCCTCTGCTGCTTTGAACTCATCCTGGAGCAGTGCCGGCATCTCTGCATGGGCGGCCAGTACAGGGAGGCTGAGGAGGCAGTAAAGGACGTGAGGGGCTTTTTGGGGGCCACCAGCACTTCTGCAAAATCTTTCAGTGACCCCCTGTCCCTCCTGGAGGCTGGGGTTCAGCTGAGCCGGGCGCTGGCCAAGAACACCTGCGCTGTGGGGCCGCCCTTGGCCAAGGCCGTGGTGGCTCTCGGCGCGGCAGCAGCAGCCCCGGAGCCATTACTCAGAGTGCTGGCTGAGAGCTGCCAGTTCGTTGTCTTCTCCTTCAGCGAGTACGCAAAGAGAAGCAAGCAGCAGCCCTTCAGCCGGGAGGATGTGCTTGGCTTTTGGGCCTTCGTAGAGGGGCACTGCTGTGTCCTGCAACAGCTGCTGGAGAGGGTGAGGCTGGGGCTGGGGGCAGGGTAACCACGTACCATGGTTGGTCAGAGCCTCTGTGAGCAGCTAGAGGGTTTGTAACCCCGCTCTGGGCTCAGTGCTCCTCTCATTCTGTTCGCAGAGTATCCCTGCCCTGAGCAGCAGCGCCTGGTGCTGCCCGGGCCCCATGAACGTGCTTTTCTCCTTCCCTCCCCTCCACAGATTCCTCCCAATGGCGTCAGGCAGAGGCTGATGGTGAAGCAGCTGCTCTACCGCAGCCTCCAGCTCTTTGCCACTATAGCCTATGATGCCTTCCAGTGCTCCCAGGTACCGGTGGCAGAGGGGATGGTCCCCAGCGCTGGGGGTGGGCGAGACACTTGTGGTGCCACATAGCTTCTCCCTTTGGAGGTGGCACAGGGGTGGGGTTGAAAGGGGCTGCCCAAACCACCCCAGGGCGGTTCTGTGGGGCTGTGGGTCCCCAGCAGCCTCTTGCCAGTCACCCTCTCCCCACAGGCGGCAGGCTGGCCGGGTCTGGAGCAGCTGACAGAGGGCTGCAGCAGGAGCGTGGAGTGGATGCTGGAGGCACTGGAGGAGGTCCCTGAGAGCGAGCGAGCCAAGTACCTTGACATCACCGGTCAGTGCCACAGCGGGTGGGACCAAACCCAGCTCCTCTGCCTCGGCTTGTGCTGAACGCAGCGGCAGAGCTCGGTGTCTGTGCACCTGGCGAGCAGTGAGGGGGTTCTCTGCCACACCAAGGGCGTGGCTGGTGGGGCCAGGGCAGAGGGTGACAAGGAGAGAGGGGTCGTTCCCTCTCTGTCATGTCTTTAATACTTGGGTTTCACTCACGGCAGCGTCATGCACATTCAAGCTGGCCTACATCTTCTACAACCAGAACCTCCACAAGGAGGCCAGCTCCATCTGCGACATCTTCTGCACGAGCCTGCACATGTCAGATGCCTACGCGTGTCCAGAGATCCCTGTGGAGAAGGTAACCGCTTGTCTGATGCTTCTGGCAGAAACAGGGCTGAGCCGGATGCTCTGGTCCCAGTACCAGGGCAGCAGAGGAAAGGATGGCACCAGCCTTTGCTCCTGGAACAACCCCAGTTCCCTGCTCCGAGGTCTCACCGTCACCTGGGCGGGGAAGGGCGCTGTGGTACGGGACATGGGAAGCGGGGAGTTTGCTCCCACAGGGTGCAGAAGCTGGATCTCTGCTCTCTCCACAGCTGCACAAATGCTTCAGGCTGCAGGTGGAAAGCTACCGGCAGCTGGGGCGGCTGGAGGCAGCCCTGGCGTGCATGGTGCAGTGGCTGGCCGTGCTGCGGGACCGCATCGAGGAGCTGCTGGCAGAACCTGTCTCCCTCTGGGTCAGAGTCAAAACGGACGCTGTGAAGCAGGGGGCTGAGGAGTTACGGTTGCGGTAAGACCCTAAGGCTGCCCCAGGGCACGGGGGGTGGGTGTCTTGAGAGCTGCACGTCCCAAGCTTTAAGATGACGATGGCTTCTCCCGGTGAGATGAGCCCCCCTACAGCTCCTGTTTTCCCCAGGACCCTGAAGGAAGGCTTGGAGGGGCACAGCCTGGGCACAGAGACCTTGGTGACGGTCCTCTTTGCGGAGCTGAAGGCCTACAAGGCTGTCCGAGCTGACACGGGGCAGGAACGCTACAACATCCTCTGCGACCTGCTAGAGGTCTGCTCGGAGCAGAGCGGCCGCCTGCATGAGCGAGCCGTCGCCTTGACGGAGCTGGCCCAGGTCCTGTGCTACCACAGCTACGCCCAGCAGACTAACTGGTGGGTGACACCAACGTGGTGGGATCACCTCCCTGTGTCCCTGAAAGTCCCCAAGGAACACTTGAGGGCCCTCAGGGGGAGTTTTAAGGATCCGGAGTGGTGTTGTACTGGCTGTTTGCTGTTTGGGGTCCTAGGGGGGGTGTCTTATCTGTCCCTCCCCTTAAAATGTTCCAGGGGTTTCAGGGCAGGAGGCTGTTTCTGATCCCTCTCTCCGGCAGCTCCTCCCTGGATGCGGTCCACGAAGCCTTGCGGCTGCTGGAGTTGGTACCCAGGACCGCCCAGAACCGGGACCGGCTCCTTGATGACCAGGCGCAGGCTCTTCTCTGGCTCTACATCTGCACCCTGGAGTCCCAGCTGGAGAAGGTGGGTGGGGGCGGCAGAGCGGGGCTGTGGGACATAGAAACGGGTCTGGAAGTGCCATGGGGTTCTGTGCGCGTGTCAGGTGCCCTCCCCAGCCTTGCTGGCAGCACTTGCCTCTGCACTGGGGCCACGAAAAGCTGTGCAGACCCTGCTGGAAACCCTGTGGTGTCTTTTAACGCCTGTCACTGCTGCCTTCTCCCCTTGCAGAACATAGAAAGGGACCAGAGAGGTAAAGCTCAGGCACTGAAGAACCTGGATGACTTTGAGCCCAATGACCTCAACTACGAAGGCAGGCTGCTGGAGGACAGGTTCCTGTATGACGGCATCTCCTTCACCCTGGCGACAGAGACCGGTGAGGATGCTGGCGGGCTCGGGCTCTTGGTGAAGAGGCTTTCCTGGGGAGCCTGGTTTGGGGTCAGAGTGTCTCAGACATGTGGTGTGCCCTCAGCCCTGTCCAAAAGTCTGGACGATGCCTTCTCGTTGTGGAAGCAGCTGCTGATGACACCGGGTGTGCCAGCCGTGCGCAGCCCTGAGCAGACTGTGGCTTCCCTGCGCCTCCTGGCAGTTCTCTACAAACTGATGGCCAAGGTAACACTGCTGGGGAGGTGGCCAGTGGGATGGCAGCCTCCCCGGGCACACAGAGTCACCCCCGAGGTGGTCTGAGGGTGACCATGGGGTTTTTTCTGCCCCCAGCCCCTGCAAGCCATGGAGAGCTACCTCCTGGTCAGAGCCCTGTGCAGCGCGCTCGGGGACAGCTTGGGCGTGGCCAGTGCCCTGTGCCAGGTCACCAAGCTGCTCTTCCAGCTGGAGTGCCCCAGCTATGCCCAGGTGAGTCTGGCAGGGAGGGAGGGGGCCGTGGGCCAAGCTTGGCCAGTCCCCGGGGCCGCAGCCCTCATGCCGGCGTGTTGGTTTCCAGCTTTTCCTGGAGGAGATGGAATCCTGCCTGCAGAAGGCCAACAGCAGTGACGATTCCTACCTGCTGCTGCAGCAATCCTGCCTCTTGCTGCGCAGCCAGCTGTGCTGCGTCAGCCACCGGGTATGGCTCCTAAAAGCCCTCTGCTGCCTCAGAAGTGGTCAGGGGGCCAGAGGAGACTGCAGCAGCTTTGCCTGGCTGTCTCCACCTCTCCTTGGGCAGGGGCATGGTCCTCCTTGGGGACCTGGGGCATGGAGACACCTTGGACCATGAACCATGACTCTTTTTCTCCCTCAGCAGATTGAGGAGGGTCTCAGCCTGTTGCTGGAGGTGCTCCAGAACCTGGTTCTGAAAAAAATCACGAAGGTCTGGTACCTGCTGCGAGCCCAGGTCCTTCAGCTGGTGGCCGTCTACCTGAGCCTCCCTGCTGCCCGCCTCTCACTGGAGCTCCGGCAGCGGATCTTTGTGCAAGGTGGGTTGCTGGAGGGTGTTTACAACCCTCCTGGTGAGCACCAGGCCGGCAGGGGTCATGGCTGAAGCTCTGTGCAAATGTTTCAGCTCTGGGTTTCTCCAGACCACCCCATTTGGGGTAAGAGGGAATCTGGGGGTGTCACTCTGTCCCAGGGCTGGGGAGGGGCTGGCTTGGTGCCGATACCCACGACAGCTCTCGCGCAGGCTGGAAGACTCCCGAGACGGCTCTTGCCGAAGCCCAGAAGCTTTTCCGCAGCATCATCCTCCTGCTGCTGGGCAGCGACATGCTGGGCTGTCAGACGTCGGCGTCCAGTGTCCGGTTTGTAGATTACGGTGAGCTGGCTGCTCGCGGGGACCGGAACCCAACTGTTCCTCCAGGCTGCTCGCCTGCCTCCCTGGGAGGAGCAGCTCTGATCACCCTCCTGTCCTCCCTCGCAGGGGACAACCTGTTGCTGAAGTGGCAGGTGCTGGCTGACATGCTGATCTGCTCCGAGCGCCTAGTGGCTCTCCTCGGCGGGCTGGAGGTGGTGTGCAGAGCCAAAGCCTTCTGCCTGGATGCCGTCAGGCTGGCCGTGCGGCTGCAGGTCACCCGCTGGTGAGCTGCCTGGGGGGGGCAGGGCTGGGCCCTGAGCCTGGGGGTCCTTAGTTAGGGCCGAGCTGCCCTGTGGCCCCAGGGGACGCTGGTGTCCCTTCCCCGTGGGAGCGTGGTGGGGCCCTTAGGGCTGAGCTGTCCTGTGGCCCCAGGGGATGCTGGTGGCCCTGTCCCTTCCCGGTGGGAGCGTTTAGTATTTTCTCCGCTTGGTCTGGAGCAAGCAGCGGCTCCAGGGTGTGTTACCCCATCAGTTCAGCTTACCGGGTCGGACGGGGATCTTGCTCCTTGCTGCCTCCCTCCCTCCCACATGGCACTGGGGGTGAAGCGATGGCTGTTGGGGTGCAGCTTTGCAGCTTTGAGGGCTGATGGTGTCCCGTTCCGCCCCCCTCCCCCCCCAGGTGTACATCTTTCCTGGTGCTGAAGGCCCAGCTGGAGCTGCAGCAGGGTGAGCTGGAGCTGAGCCACTTTGACCTCCAGCAGGCTCTCTTCCTTCTGGAGTCTGACACCGGTGAGTCCCTGCTCTGGGCTCAGAGGAGGGGAAGGGGGGGCTGAGGTGAGTCCCAAGCATGGGTGGTGCCAGGGGTGACCCCTTTCTGCGCCCGCTTTTGGCCTGGGTTAGATCTGCCTTGCGCAGATGGTGCCAGAGCAGCCAGTCCCCGTCACCCAGGAGGGTACAGAGGTGCGGGGTGGCTCCGAGCCATGTTTTGGCTCATCGAGTGACACCTCCAACGATAAAGGGTTAGCTGGGGAGAGCAGGAGTGTTGGGCCTGGCTTCCCGCACCCCTCCTCGGGCTGGCCACAGTGCGAGCTGCGCAGGGAGGGCTGTGCAGGGGGGACGCCAGGGTAACCCTGTCCTTGGCCCGCAGAGTTTAAAGCCAGCGAGACAGAGAAAGGCCAGATGACGATCCTGCCCAGGAAGGGCAAACTCGAGGGCAAGAAGCCCCAGGACACTGTCTGTGAGCCCACCGGGGAGGAGGAGGGGTTCCTGGAGGGCCCTGCGCTGGCGTTTGTGGCAACGGTGAGCAGGCCAAAGAAGGTGGACGCTCTCACCGCCTCGCCAGAGCTGAAGCCCGAGAGAAGGAAGAGACTGGCCTTCCTCGCCCACCCGGCAGCCTGCCCCTGCTGCCTCTGCTCCGACCTGCTGCTCTCGGCGCTCTGCCTGCGCTGGCTCCTCGCCTGCGCCCAACGTCAGCTGGCGGCCGGCAGCGTGGCCGAGGGACTGGGTCTGATCCGTGCCGTGCTGCCGCGCTGCGCTGCCGTGGCCACCCGCTTCGCTGCCCAGCTGCGAGACAAGCTGGGGGGCAGCTCTCTCGGCCAGGACTTGCCTGCGCTGGAGCTGCTGGACAGTCTGGTGGCCACCGGCTATGCCACCTTGGCCCTTCAGAGCATGGCCAGCCCTGAGCCGGCGGAGGAGCTGCAGGAGGAGCTGGAGGCAGGGCTGACCTTCTTGGCGTCCTGCAGACCCCACCTGCCCAGCCTGGAGGTCTCCAAGGCCAGCCTGCTGCTCAGCAAAGCCGCGGCCACGGTTTGCCACCTGGCCTCCAAGCATGGTGGCCCCGGGGATGGTGTGTCTGCTGGCTCGTCGCTTCCCGTGCCGACCCCGGCGGAGCCCAGCGCGGCGGCCGTGCCCCACGCCCCCAGGAAGGACTCGGCTCAGCCCCGAAGGCGCAATCCCAAGGTGGCGTCGGACCCCGCCGTGCCCAAGCCCGGAGCGAGGAGCCGGCGCGTGAAGCCCTTGGCTGCGCCCAACAGCAGCGACGTCTTCGCTCTGGGTGACCCTGACAGCGAGGTGCCCCACATCGTCATCCGGCCGGCGCTGGTGCCCTGCACCCCACGCCAGAAAGCCCATCCCCCCGCTAAGGTGCACGCGGCCCCCGGCCCCCAGACTCCCTTCACCATCTTCAGCGACTCCTCCCCACCCGCCGGCCGGTCCCGGCTCCTGCGGGCACCCAGAGCCGCGGGGAGGGTCAAGTCCCGCCTGAAGGTGAGCGGGGAGGGAGGTGAGGGCAGCCTGGTGTGACACCACCCCCACCCCCACCACCCCCCCCCCCCCCCCCGGCCTGACACCCCTCTGCCCCCCCTGCTTTAGGTGGTGTTCAGTGATGACAGCGACGTGGAGGGTCCCGAAGCGGGGCTGACCCCTGTAGCTGCCCGCAAACCTCGGCCCCCCAGATCGACGGGGTCCAGCAGCAAGGGCAGCGTGGCGCAGCCCCGGAGAGGGCGGCCACGCACCGGCCGAGCCGGGACGGCGGCAAAGGGGGAGCGGGTGACCCGCAGGGCTCCCAGCAAGACAGCGGAGGAGGAGCGGGACCTTCTGAGGGCCATCGAGGAGAAGGAGGAGGAAGAGCTTGACATCAGCTTTGAGGTCTTTCGGGCCTCCAAGGAAGAGGAGGAAGCCCCAGGTGGGCTGGGCTGCCCTGGGGATTGTGGCGGGGGGGTCTTGGCTTCATGCAGCCCGAAGCACCGGGCTGTCCCCACCACTGCCACCCGTCCCGTGGACCAGGCGCCTCCGTCTCTTCCCCGCAGGCAAGAGACAGCTGCCTCCCTGCGTGGAGGGCACGGAGCATGAGGTCCTGCAGCAGGAGGCCGGCGAGGATGTCCTGGCGGCACGGTGGCTGGGCAGCGCAGACCCACCGCCCCGGGAGGGGACCCTCTCCTCCACCCCATCCGTGGCAGGCGGTGAGCACCCGGCACAGTGGGGGGTGCAGGGGATGTGGCTCGTGCTGGGTGGACACAGCCCGTATCGATTTCAATCGGTAGCGAGTTACTTTTCCCCAAACTGGGTTTGTTCTGGCCGGGCTGTGAGCGACCTCCCTGTCTCTGTCTTGACCCGCAGGGTGGGTGGGTTTTTGGTTTCTTGTCCCATTTCCTCAGTTTCCCATGGAGGGTGGGTGGGCGAGCGGTTGGGTGGGTGTCAGGCTGCTGGGCAGGGGCAACATGGGGTTGCTCCGTGAGCCTCTGGCACATGGGATACTGGTCTTGGACTGGGAGCTGGTGGCTGTGCTGGGGACACCACATCTGTCCCCTCTGCTCCAGTCCTGATCCTGCCCCGGGGCTCTGCGGCTCCGTGTCCCTTCCAGATGCCTCCTCGCTGGACACGGCCCTCCAGCTCCTGAAAGAGGCTTTCGACTGCATCGGCCACTGCCCCCCCGGGACACTCTACAGCCGGATCTGCCAGCTCCTGGCTCTGGCCACCGGCAACCGGGACCCCCTCGCCACGGCGTACCTGCTCTCTGAGTCGGTCTCCATCACCACCCGCCACCAGCTGCTCAGCGTCATCCACAGGAGGATGCAGTGAGTCCCTGGGTTGTCCCTCGGGCATTGCTGGGGGATGGGGCACACCCAGCGCCCCTGCAGAGGGGACTTTGGGGGGACAGGGATCACCCAGCACCACCAGTACACTGGGGGGACAGGGCTCACCTAGTGGCATCAGTACCCCCACAGAGTGGACTTTGGGGGGACAGGGCTCACCCAGCGCCACCAGAGCCCCCATGGAAGGGACTTTGGGAGGGATGGGGCTCTCGTAGCACCACCAGCGCCCCCGCGGAGGGGACTTTGGGGGGACGGGGCTCACCCAGCGCCCCCGCGGAGGGGACTTTGGGGGGACGGGGCTCACCCAGCGCCCCCGCGGAGGGGACTTTGGGGGGACGGGGCTCACCCAGCGCCCCCGCGGAGGGGACTTTGGGGGGACGGGGCTCACCCAGCGCCCCCGCGGAGGGGACTTTGGGGGGACGGGGCTCACCCAGCGCCCCCGCGGAGGGGACTTTGGGGGGACGGGGCTCACCCAGCGCCCCCGCGGAGGGGACTTTGGGGGGCTATCCCCCCCAACTGCCTTTCCCTCCACAGGAAGGAGAAGAAAGCAGCGGGGGATGTGGCTGAGCAGCTCCATGGGCTCTCCCTGCAGGAGGGGAGCACTGCCCCCCCGAGCCGCTGCCTCGCCGAGCTCGAGCAGCTCTTCATGTTCAGCCCCTCAGGGCTGGGGTCCGGGGAGCGGGAGAGGTTCGGGGCACAGCTGCAGCAGATCCCCAGCGGTGAGGGCTGAGGCCAGCGCAGGGCCGGGGCAGCTCGGCACCCAGGAGGGTGCTGAGTGGTGGGTGCTGCCCCTGGGGTGCACCCTAAGGTCAGGGTGTGACTTCCAGGGGTGACGGTGTGCCTGCTGACCCTCGCCAGCGTCCAGCCTGGCTCCGGAGGGGACACGCTGCTGCTGACGCGGCTGGAGAAGGACACGGTGCCCGTGAACATCCGCATCCCCACCGCGCTCTCCAAGGTGAGGGCAGGGGGCGAGGGGGGGACAGCCCAGGTGCACTTGGGGCTGGGGTCACAGCTCCCCTCCCTTCCTCCAGGCCCCGCTGTGCTCGGTGCTGAGCGACTTCGACACTATCCAGAGGGAACAGAAGGAAACCAACTGCTGCACGGACAAGCGGGACTGGTGGCTGCGCCGCTCCGAGCTGGACCGCAGGATGAAGGTGGGGGGGGACCACCCGGTGCCCTGACATGGGGCACGGCTGGGGGAGCAGGTGTGGACCCCCCCCAGTGACTCTCTGACCTCTTGCAGAGCCTCATCGAGACCCTGGAGACGCAGGTGCTGGGGTGCTGGAGGGGGGCCCTGATCCCTGCTGGCCCCCAGCCCGCGCTGGCCGAGGAAGCCGCCCGCTTGCACCCCCGGCTGCGCCGCTGCGGCTGGAGGGACCCGGATCCCACCCTGCTCCAGGTGCCCAGGCTGGCTTTGGGGGAGCTGAGCCCCCCGGCTTTGCCACCGCTGACCCCTTCTTCTTCCCCACAGGTGGTGCTGAACGCCGCTGCCCTCCTTGCCCCCTGCGACCTGCAAGCCCTGGCCTTCGGCCTCTGCCCGGCGCAGCCCCACCAGGCTCAGCTCCTCTTGCAGGAGGCGGTGGAGAAGCGGAGAGCTGGTGCCAGGCAGTCCGGCGGCTCCCTCGTCCTGGTTCTGGATAAGGTGAGAGCCTTGCTCCTGCCTCCCCTCCTGCTGCCACTGCCGCCGCTGCCCGCTCTCACCTTCCTCTTCCTCGCAGCACCTGCAGAAGCTGCCCTGGGAGAGCATGGCGTGCCTGCAGGCCCTGCCCGTCACCAGGCTGCCTTCCCTGCGCTTCCTGCTCAGCTACACCCTGGCACGGAAGGTGAGAGGCTGGGGGGAACCCCAGCCTCCCCCCACCCCGGGGTCTGGGGGACCCCCTCCCAAGCCACTGGTCTCTGCCCCCCCCCAGCAGCAGGCAGGATCCGTGCTGAGCCACGGTGTGAACCCCAGCAGCACCTTCTACGTCCTCAACCCGCACCGCAACCTCCTGGGCACAGAGGAGCGATTTCGGGGCTGGTTTGAGAGGTGGGTGGGGGCACTGGGGGGGTGGGGGGTGGTCGTGCCCCTCACCCCTTCTCACCAGCTCTCCTGCAGCGAGCCCGGCTGGAAGGGGGTGACGGGAGCCGTCCCGAGCGCGGAGCAGATGCAGGCAGCCCTGGTGGAGCACGACCTCTACATGTGAGCATCACCGGGGCACCCCGGGGGGGAGGGGGGGCACCCTTGGGGGGCACCAGGGCTCACCGTGGGGGGCTTCTCCCCATAGCTACGCAGGGCATGGAGCTGGTGCCCGGTTCCTGGACGGCCAGGCCATCGCCCGGCTGGATTGCCGTGCTGTCGCCCTGCTCTTCGGCTGCAGCAGCGCTGCGCTGGTGGTCCGTGGGGACCTGGAGGGCTCCGGCATCATCCTCAAGTACATCATGGCCGGCTGGTGAGCGATGGGGGGGGGGCTCTGGGGGGGGCGGGGGGGCTGTGCTTGCGCAGGGCTGGGTTCCTGTGGGGTGTGAGCAGGTGTGAGTCTCCTTCTCCCTTCCAGCCCCCTCGTCCTGGGGAACCTGTGGGATGTGACAGATCAGGACATCGACCGCTACGCGCAGGCGCTGCTGCGGGGCTGGCTGGGGGGGGGCTCGGGCACCCCCCTCCTGCCCTACGCCGCCCAGGCGCGCCAAGCCCCCCGCCTCAAGTACCTGGTGGGGGCGGCCCCCGTTGCCTACGGGCTGCCCGTCTGCCTGCAGTGAGGGGGGGCCCCATGGGAATGGGGGCAGTGGTGCGGTGTGTCTGTTTTCAGCTGTTTTTAGGTTATTTTAACAAAATTGGGGTTTATGTGTCTTCTGTGACAATAAAGTTGCTGCTTCTAGATCTGGCTGCCCCTGTCCCCTCCTCCGTCCCCCCATGTCTGGTCTGGGTGGGCATCCCCCCCCCCCCCGGGGAAGGGCCCTGGGCCTCCTGCCTTCCTCCTCCGCTGCTGGAGGCGCCCCCAAGCCCCCCCCATGGATTTTGGCCCCCCTCCCTTCCTATGGGGTGACTGGGGCCCTGCCAGAGGGGTGCCCTCCACCCCGTTTCCCCGCACCGCCGCTAGGGGCGGTGCGGGGCCGGGCCGGAGGGGGGCGGGGCCGGGGGGCGGGGCGGGGCGGCGGCCCAAGATGGCGCAGGCGGTGAACGTGGGGGAGCTGACGCTGCCGCAGCTGGAGCTACTCAAGGGGCAGCTCGACCAGGTACTGGGGGGTGCTGGGCCAGACTGGGAGATCGTGGGGCGTGCAGGCTGCGGTGGGGGATGTGTGGGGCTGGACTGGGGGGACTGGACCCGGCTGGGAGGGAATGTGGGGTTGCAGACTGGGATGGGCTGGGCCAGACTGGGCTGGGGGATGTGTGGGGCTGGACGGGGGAGACTGGGGGGGTGTGTGGGGCCAGGCTGGGGGGGCTGGGGAGGGGTGGTGGGAGGGCCTGACTGGATGGGGTGTGGGTGTGTATGTACTGGGCCAGACTGGGAGGACTGAAGGGAAATGAGGAGGCAGACTGGGCTGGGGGATAATGGACCAGACTGGGCTGGGGGTGTGTGTGTGTAGTGGACCAGGCTGGGCTGTGGGGGCTGGGTCCTGTGGGACCAGGTGGGATGGGGGCAGGTGGACTGGGCTGTATTGGGTAGGAACTGGGGGGTGGGTATGTGGCCAGGCTGGAGCAGGTGAGGTGCCCCCCATGGCACGGGGACACCCCATGCTCTGGCTGCTGCATGTGGGGCTCTGCCCCCCCCCCCCCCCCCCCCCCCCGGGCCCTCTCCTGGGGCTGGGCCCCCCGGGCCCCGCCGCTGACCCCGCGCCCCCCGCCAGGAGGTGGAATTCCTCTCGTCCTCCATCGCGCAGCTCAAGGTGGTGCAGACCAAGTACGTGGAAGCCAAGGATTGCCTCAACGTGCTCAACAAGAGCAACGAAGGCAAGTGGGGGTACCCCTCCCCCCCCCTGAACTGGGCCTGGGGGGGCTGGGCCCAGCCCCCAGTGCCTGCTCCCCCCTCCCTGGCCTTGCCAGCCCTGGCAGCTCCCCGGCACCGCCGTGTACCGAGCTCTACTCGGAGCAAACCGCCCCCAGCCCCCTTGTTGCCCCCAGCTCTGGCACCTCATGCATGGGGAGGGGGCACAGGGGGCAGCTGGGGAGCCCAGATGTTGTGTGTCGTCGTGTCCGTCCCCCCCCCCCAGATGTTGAGCTGTGGCCCTGGGGGCTCCCCTCACACACACCACACACACCCCCCACGTTTGCTTTGTCACAGGGAAGGACCTGCTGGTGCCCCTCACCAGTTCTGTATCCTTTGCTGTTCCCCGCAGCCCCCCAGTTTGCACCCCCCGGGGCGTGGGCGCTGCTGCCAGTGCCTGTGCCCCCAGCCCCACCCCCCCCACCCCCCCCGGCTTTCCCGCTGTGCCCCGCTTTCCCTGACACCCCCCCAGATGTACGTCCCCGGGAAGCTCTCAGATGTCGAGCGTTGTCCTGATCGATGTTGGCACTGGCTACTACGTGGAGAAGGTGAGGGGTGGGCGTGGGGGGGGCTCAGTGCATTCCCGGGGGGGCTGCTCCCCCTGTTTGTGCCACGGAGGCCCCCCCTTACCCCCCAGCCCTTCTCTCAGACTGCAGATGACGCCCGAGACTTTTTCAAGCGGAAAATCGACTTCCTGACCAAGCAGATGGAGAAGATCCCAGCCGGCGCTGCAGGAGAAGCACGCCATGAAGCAGGGTGAGTGCCCACCCCCCTCCCGCTCCTGGGGGGGCCCCCCCGGCCCCCTGCAGCCCCCAACCTCCCCCGGCCCCCTTCTCTTCCCTGCAGCCGTGGTGGAAATGATGAGCCAGAAGATCCAGCAGCTGACGGCCCTGGGAGCGGCGCAGGGTGCAACCGCCAAGGCATAGCCTTCGGCCTCAGGGGTCCCCTCCTCGCTGTGGGGCGCGGCGGTGGCCCCCCCATCCCTGTGGCTGCCTCATTTCCCCCCCCCCCCCCATTTTTGTAGGCAGTAGCTCGCTGCCACCGTGTGGAATAAATGAGAGATTTCTTGATGTGCGGTGTTCGGGGGGGGGGGCGGGATCCTGTGCCCTGTGCCTTATCCATCTCCAGCCCCTGTGCCCTGGCTTTGCAAGGGCTTAACCCCCCCGCAGTGGGGCTGATTGACACCCCCCCCCCCCTTCCCCCCCTTCCCCCCCAACAAAATAATCCCTCCTCCCCCAGGCAAGAACTTTATTTATACCCCGTCCAGCCACGCTGCCAACCCCCCCCACCCCCACCCCCGGCGGGGGCTGCCTCGCCGTGCCCTGTGGCTGCTACCCTACGTGTGCCCCCCCGCCCCCCCCCCACTATATACATCTATAGGGTGTGACCGCTGGGGGCGCGGCAAGGTCCAGCTCCTGGCTGCTGGGGGCTACACGAAGCACAGCAGTGTCCCCCTGCTGCAGTACGGTCCATGTGTCCCCTGGTGCGGTGTCACCTTGTCCTCCTGGCCACAGTGGGGTCGGTGTGTCCCCCGGTGTAGTGTCACCTTGTCCCTCTGCCCACGGTGCAGTCTGTGTATCCCCCGGTGTAGTGTCACCTTGTCCCACTGCTGCAGCGTGGTCCAGGTGTCCCCCAGTGTCGTGTCACCTTGTTCCCCATGCCTGGGGCCTGGTCCGTGTGTCCCCTGGTGCGGTGTCACCTTGCCCTCGTGGCCACAGTGGGGTCAGTGTTGGGGTCGGTGTGTCCCCCGGTGTAGTGTCACCTTGTCCCCCTGCCCGCGGTGCAGTCTGTGTATCCCCCAGTGTAGTGTCACCTCGTCCCACTGCTGCAGCGCGGTCCGGTGTCCCCCAGTGTAGTGTCACCTTGTCCCCTTGGTGCAGCGAGGTCTGTATGTCCCCCAGCGTGGTGCCACCTTGTCCTGCTACTGCAGCGTGGTCCGTGTGTCCCCCGGTGTAGTGTCACTTTGTTCCCCATGCCCATGGCACGGTCCATGTGTCCCCTTGTACGGTGTCACCTCGTCCCCCCTGCCGCAGCACGGTCTGTGTGTCCCCTGGTGCGGTGTCACAGCACGGCCCACGCGTCCCCTGGCTCGGTGTCACCTCGTGCCCCTGCCCCGTTGCTCTCAGTGGACGAAGAGGGGCTTGTGGACGCGCTTGTGGCGGTTGAGCGTGGCGCTGCGGGCGAAGCTCTCCCCGCACTCCACGCAGATGTAGGGCTCGTGGCCGTGCGCCTGCGCCCGGTGCCGCTCCAGCTCGGTGCCGTCGCGGCAGCTCTGGCCGCACTCGGGGCAGGGCGCGGGCTGGGCGCGGGCGGCGTGGACCCGCTGGTGCTTCAGCAGGTTGGTGCTCTGGGCGAAGCCGCGGCCGCACTGCCCGCAGCGGTGGGGCCGGGCGCCCGAGTGCGTGCGCTGGTGCTTGATGAGGTTCTTGCTCTGGGTGAAGCTCTTGCCGCACTGCCCGCAGCTGTAGGGCTTCTCGCCGGTGTGGATGCGCTGGTGCTGGATGAGGTTGGAGCTCCAGCTGAAGCTCTTGCCGCAGTCGCCGCAGCGGTAGGGCTTCTCACCGGTGTGCGTGCGCCGGTGCTGCACCAGGTGCGAGTTCTGGCTGAAGCTCTTGCCGCACTCGCCGCAGGTGCTCGGCCGCTCCCCAGTGTGAGTCCGCTGGTGCCGCAGCAGCTTGGACCAGTGGCTGAAGCTCTTCCCACACTCGTTGCAGATAAAGGGGCGCTGGCGGCCGCCCCGGTGCCTTCCCCCCACACCCTCCCCCGCCTCTTCCTCGCCGTAGCCCCCCGCTGACGTGGCGGCGCCAGAGCTGGGCTGCCCCCCCCGTTTCTTGGCTTTGGGGGGCAGGGGGCTGTGGGGGATGACGGTCTGGATGATCTCGTGGGGCAGGACCTCGTCCTCGCAGTCGCTCACGATGCCGTCGTCAGCTGTGGGGAGGAGAGGGGCTGGGGAGGGGGCTGGACCCCCCCCCCGGGGACAGGCACCCCCCCGGGGAGGTGGCCCTCCCACCCCAGCCCCCCCAAGCCCCTTCCTCACCGATGTAGACCCTCCGGACCATGTCCCCCTCGTCCGAGTCGTGCAGCTCCACCACGCAGGGCTCCTCCTGCTCCATGGGGGCGGCCAGCAGACCCTGGTGTCCTGCTGGGCAGCGAGCAGCCCTGAGCTCCCCCCTGCCCCCCCGGGACCCCCACACCCCGGCCCTGGGGTCCCCCCCAGGCACCCCCCCTGGCCTCCTGAAACCCACCCCATGTTCTGCGCCCCCTCACCGTGCACCCCATTCCCTGTTCCTGGGTGCTGGGGAGCCGGGCAGGGAGCTGGGGGGTCTGTGGGAGCTGCTGGGGGGGGGGAACAGGGCCCTCTGTGACCCCCAAGCTCCTTCATGCCCCCCCCCATCCCTCTGTGGGACCCCAAATCCCTTCGTGCCCCCACAATCCCTCGGTGCAACCCCCAAATCCCTTTGTGCCCCCCACATTAACCTGTATGAGCTGAAATCCATCTGTGCCCCCCCCAAATCCCCCTATGGGACCCCAAACCCCTCCATGGCCCCCCCAATCCCTCTGTGCAACACCAAATCCCCTTGTGGCCCCCCCAGATCCCTCTGTGGGACCCCAAACCCCTTTGTGCCCCCCCCAAATCCCTCTGTGAGACCCTAAATCTGTCTATGTGACGCCAAACCCCTTCAAGGCTCCCCCAATCCCTCTGTGGGACCCCAAACCCCTTTGTGCCCCCCCAAATCCCTTCAGGCCCCCCCCCAATCCCTCTGTGCCCCCCGCCAATCCCTCCAGGCCCCCAGTCCCCCATTACCTGGGCTCCCAGGGGTGTCAGGGGGTCTCACTGCTGCGCCGCACTCAGCCCCCGAGATCTGAGGGGGGGGGGGACGGGACACAAGCAGTTATGGGCCCACAGCTGGGGGGGGGTGTTTCACCCCCACCCCATGGATCTACATGCAACCCCGACTGGGTGGGCTACAACCCCCCCAGCCCCTGCACATCTCCCACCCCCCCTTACACCCCAGCTCAGGTTCCTGCAGCACGTGGCGGGGGCTGTGTGTGGATCCATCCTGGGGGGGTAATTGAACCCTCTGGGGGGGGGCACTGGGGTGTGGGGGGAGCGGAGACCCCCGAGCATCCCCAGGACTGGGAGTGGTGGTGGCTCTGTTCCCCTCCCCGCGCTCCCCAGCCCCCCCACAGGCCTCTCGACTTCTGCCACCCGAGGGGGGGTGGCTCCACTTGGGCCTTGCCCCCACCGGGGGGCCTGAGCCCCAGGACCCCCCCTCCCAGCACTGGGACTGGCCCCAGCCCCCCACAGTCCCCCCAGAGCCTGGAACCCCTGGGTTCCTGCCGCACCCCAAAAGTGCCTGGCCCCCTCTCCTGGGGTGCAGGGATCCCCCAAAAGTGCCTGACACCCCCCCCCCACGTAGTGCTCCTGTGATGCCCGGAACCCCCTCCCGCGGTACCCAGTGCCCCCCCCAAAGTGCCGGCACCAACCAGTGGTGCCCCAAGCTCCCCAAGGATGCTCAGTGCACCCCAAAAGAACCCACACACCCCTCCCCACAACGCCCAGCGCCCCCCTGGGGGGGCTGTACCCCCTCCCATAGTGCCCACTGCACCCCGAAGGCGCCTGCACCCCCCTCCCGGGTGCCTGCACCTCCCCAGGGATGCTCAGTGCACCCCAAGCTGCCCCCACTCCCTCCCTGGGGAGCCCACGGCATCTGAAGATGCCCCAACCCCCCCCAGGAAGGCTGGTGCACCCCAAAAATGCCTGCACACCCCCCCCAGCATGCCCAGAGTACCCTGAAGGTGCCCACTGCCCCCCTCCCTGGGTGCCACATCGGTGCCCCTTCAAAGCCCCCTGCCCCCTCCTGCCACAGGGCACCCTGGAGGTGCCTGGGACCCACCCAAGTCTGACCAGCGCCCCCCCCCCCCCCCCCCCCGGCTGCCCAATGTACCCTTAAGGTGGCCGGTGCCCCCCCAGGTTACCAGGGACACCCCAAACGTGCTCAATGCCCCCCCCGGGCCACCCAGTGCCCCCCCAGGTTGCCTGGGACCCCCCCCAAGCCGCCCAGTGCCCCCCCCGGGAGCCCCCGCCCCACCCCCCCCACCCCAGGGGCTCAGGGCACGAAGAGCCCAAACGTCCCCCCAGGGGGTGTCGGGGGGGCGCCGAGTCTCCCCCCAGCCCCCCCCCCCCGAGGCGAGACCCCCAGCTTTGCTCTGCCCTGCCCTGCCCTGCACTGCCCGGGGGGGGGGCGGGGGGGGGGCCCTTCGGTGTGTAAATGGGCTGGAAAAGGCGAATTCCCAGCCCGGAGCTGCCCCCGCGGGGGGGGGAAACTGAGGCAGAGCGCACGCGGCGGCCCCCCCGCACCCCCCGCGGGTCCTTTCACCCGGCACTGTCCCCCCTCCCCCCCCCCAAATTGCGGGGGTGCAAAAACCGGGGCCGGTTCCCACGCGGGGCGGGGGGCGACCGGGGCGGGGGGGACCCAGCCGAGCCCCCGCCCTGCACCTCGGGGGGGGGAGCAGGGGGTCCCGCAGCACCGCGCGGGGGGTGGGGGGGGCGGGCGCTGCGAGGCCGATGCAACCCGCAGCCCCCCCGCCTTTCCCCCCCCCCCTCCCCCATTTATTTTCGGGGTGGGGGCCGCGGCGCCAGGGCCGCGAGGCACAAAGGAACAAGCCGAAGCCCCCAGCCCCCCCCCGCCGCTCCCCAGCCCGCCCCAGCGCCTCCCCCCCACCCCCAGGGAATGGGGGGGGCACCCATGCGGGTTATTTTGGGGGGTGGGGGGTGGTCGGGTTCCCCCCCTCCCCCCTCCAGCCAACCCCAAGGGCAGCGGCTCCGCCACGCGCCCGTGCGCGCCCCCCCCCCCCCCCCGCCACGCCGCCGCCCCCCACTCACCTCCCCGGGGCCGAAGGATGGGGCGTCGCGGGGGGGGGGCCCGGGGGGGGGCTGGGGCCGGGGGGGAGGGGGAGGGGCGGGCGCTGCCCCACGCGCGGCGCTCGCGGGAGGCCGGGAACAGGAAGGTCCCAGCGTCATCCCCGGCCCCGGCCCCGCCGCCTCCCGCGCCGCAATGGGCGAGGACCCCGCGGGGGGCCCCCCGCCCCCCAAACCGCGCCGCGCCGCCGGGGGGGGGGGCTGGGGAGGAGGGGAGGGGGGGAGCCCCCCCCCCCGCGCTGCCGGGCATTTTTGTTCCTTTTTTTTAATTTTTTTTTTTAATTTTTTTTTTTTTCCTCCCGCGCTCCGCTTGGAAAACATTCCCCAACAGCAGGATGGGTGGGGGGGGGGGGGGGGGGGCGCGGATTGGGTTTGGGGGGGCACCCACGGGCAGCTGGACACCCCCGCCATGGCCACCCAACCCCCCCCCCCCCCGCTTTGTGTAACGGCTCCGGCTCCAACCCCCCCCTCCGGGAAAAAAAAAAAAAAAAAAAAAGGTTGGAAAATTACGCAACGGCAGCGGGATCGCGCCCGGCGCGCGGCCCCGCGGGGGGGGGTGGGGCGGGCAGCAGCGCCCCCCCCATTGCTGAGCCTACCCGGGAGGGTCTGGGGGTGCGGGGGAGGGGGGGGGGTCCCTCTTGTGCCCACCCCCCACCCCGCGGCGGGGCGCGGGCACGTGCGGGCGCGTGGCGGCAGCCGCGTGGGAGCCGTCCCCGCGGGGCACCCGGCTCCGCTCCAGCCCCAACTGGGAGGACTGGAAAAAACCTTCCCATGGCAGCCACTGGGAGCACTGGGATGGTGCCACCGCCTCGTCCCCTGGGGTGACGCCACCCCGGGCTGTCCCCGAACCACGTGGCGGGATGATGCTCGGCAGGCGCCGCTGCTCGGGGGGGGGGCTTTATTGACCCATCGGCAAAGCCCCGTGCCCCGCCCCGCCCCCCCCCCCCCCCGGCTCCGGGGGTCCCTGGGGTGCGGGTGCCAAACGGCAGCTCCGCTGCGGGACCACCTGGCACCGCGCCTGGCCACCACAGCCCCCAGCCCTCACCGGCGTGACACCGGTCCCCCTCGGCAGGGATGCGCCCCAAAACCGTCCCCATCCCGGTGTCCCCAACCCGGTGTCCCCATCCCAGCATCACCATCCTGGTGTCCCCATCGTGGTGTTCCCATCATGGCATCCCCATCCTGGCGTTGCTGTCCTGGTGTCCCCATCCCGGCATCCCCATTCTGGCATCACTGTCTTGGCATCGCCATCCCCGGCGTTGCCATTGCAGTGTCCCCATCCTGGTGTCCCCATTGTGTTGTCCAGGTGTCCCCATCCCAACGTCCCCATCATCTTGTCATCACCATCCCAGCATCCCCATCCAGGTGTCCCCCTCCCAGCGTCCCCACCCCAGTGTCCCCATCCCAGCATCGCTGTCCTGGTGTCCCCCATCCCAATGTCCCCATCTTGTCACCACCATCCCATCATCCCCATCCTGGTGTCCCCATCCCCAGCACCCCCATCCTGGTGTCTCCATCGTGGTGTCCCCATCCTGGCGTCCCCATCACGGCATCGCCATCCTGGTGTCCCCATCCTGGCATCCCCGTTGTGGTGTCCCCATCCTGGTGTCTCCATCTTGGTGTCCCCGTTGTGATGTCCCCATCCCGGTGTCTCCATCCCGGCACCTCCATCCTGGTGTCCCCATCTTGGTGTCCCCATCCTGGCGTCCCCGCCCCAGCACCGCCGCCCCCAGTCAGGCGGCGTGCAGCTTCTGGTGCCGGCGGAGCTGGGCCTTGTGGCGGAAGCCGTCCCCGCACTCCCCGCAGATGTAGGGCTTCTCGTCGCTGTGGGTGCGGCGGTGGCGGATGAGGTTGGAGCTGACGCTGAAGCGCTTCCCGCACTCGCCGCAGCGGTAGGGCCTCTCGCCGGTGTGGGTGCGCTGGTGCTGGATGAGCGCCGAGCTCTCGCTGAAGCGCTTCCCGCAGGCGCTGCAGCCATAGGGCTTCTCGCCGGTGTGGATGCGCTGGTGGGTGACCAGGTTGGAGTTCTGGCTGAAGCCTTTGCCGCAGGCGCCGCAGGTGTAGGGCTTCTCCCCGGTGTGGGTGATCTGGTGGCGCGCCAGGTCCGAGCTGCGGCTGAAGCCCTTCCCGCACTCGCTGCAGATGGTGGGGCGCAGCCGCCCCCCCCGCAGCCCCAGCAGCTCCTTCAGGGGGCCCGGACCCCCAGGGGGTCCCGGGGCTTTGGCTGGCCGACGTGCCGGTGCTTTCCGTGGCGGCCTCGCCGGGCGGCCGGGCGGCTGGCTGCTGGAGGCCGGTGGGCTGCGGTGGGCTGCAGGGAGAGGAGAGCTGGGCACCGGGGGGATGGCGCAGGGATGGGGGGCACCAAGGGCACGGTGGTGGGCCCAGGGTGGTGTCCCCTCCGTGCTGCCCCAGCCCATGTGCACTGTCCCCAGCCCCCTGCCCCTTCCCCAACTCTTTCCCACCTTCTCCGTCCCCCCATCCCTTCCCCAGCCCCCTGCCCCTTCCCCAGCCCTCGTGCCCCTTCCCCAACCCTTTCCCACCTTCTTCATCCTCTTTGGCCCTTTCCCGTCCCTTTTTGCCCTTTCCCCAGCCCCCCTGCCCCCCTCCATCCCTTTCCCACCTTCCCATCCCCTCTCCCGTGGGGACAGCAGTGCCACCCCTGTCCTGCTCTAGGCCTGGCCGAGCTCCTGCGTGTCCCCACCAGCCCCCCCGGGTGCTGGGGCCCGGGGTGCGGGGGATGCTCCGGCAGCCTGGAGGGGGGGCAGGGACAGCGGGGGGCAGGGACAGCGGGGGGCAGGGACTGCGTATCCCTGGGCAGGGGTGCGCATGCGGGTGGCACCCCCAAGCGGGACACGGAGCCCAAACTGTGGCTGGAGGTGGGGTACCAGGAAACCTCCACCCCGGGATCATGGCACCCCGCACCCCGGGATCCAGGCATCCCCACACCCCAGGGTCGGGGCATTCCCACACCCCAGGACTGGGGCATCCCCACACCCCCCCGCACCCCGAGATCAGGACACCCCTGCACCCTGCGATCAGGACATCCTCACACCCCGGGATCAGGAGATCCACACATGATGGGATCGGGACATCCCCGCACCCCAGGGTCGGGACACCCCCATGGTGTGGGAGCAGGGCACCCCTGCACCCCAAGGTCAGAGCACCTCCATGCCATGTGAGCAGGATATCCCGGCACCCCTGGATCAGAGCGTTCCCATGCCACAGCAATGGGGCATCCCTGCACCCCAAAACTTCGGCATTCCCATGGCGCACAGCAGGGACATCCCCACACCCCAGGATCGGGACATTCCCGTGCTGCACAGCGGGGACATCCCTGCACTCTGGGATTGAGGTACCTCAGTGCCACAGGAATGGGGTACCCCCACACCCCGGGATTGGAACCTACCTGTGCCACAGGAATGGGATGTCCCTTAACTCCCAAATCAGGGCATCCCCATTCCCAGGGATCGGGGTATCCCCACCCCAAGGGACTGAAGCATCCCCATATGCTGGGATCGGGGTACCCCCATGCCATAGGACTGGGGCGCCTGCACCCCAGGACCGGAGCATCCTCCCCTTGTGGGATCGGGGCACACCCTGGGATCATGGTACCCCCCATGCCATAGGAACGGGGCATCCCTGAATCCCTTAGGACACCCCCATACCCCAGGATCGGGGTACCCCACGCCAGGGGAACGGCACATCCCTGCAGCTCAGCACTGGTGTACCCCGTGTTGTGGGACTGGGGTACCCCATAGATCAGGGCACCCGCTGCCACGGGAACAGGACACCCCGCGTCCCTGGGGCACCCCCATACCCCGGGATCAGGGTATCCCCACACCAAGGGAGCGCCAACCCCATCTGGGATCAGGGTCGCAGCCCCCCGGGACTGGGGGATCCCCCTACCACGGGGTCGGGGCAGGTCTCCAGGGGGGACCCCCAGAAGGGACTCACCACCCCCGCTCCCCACGATGCCATGGGGACACCCCGCGGGGGGGCGCTGGGCTGAGCCCCTCCCCGTGGCCGCCCCGCGGGGTCTCACCTGCGGACGTCCCCTCCGGCAGCTCGGCGTCCTGGGGGTCCCGGGGGTCCCCGGCAGACAGCTCCCCCTCCGCATCCATCGCCGCTGGCCCAGCACGCTCAGACGGGGGGGACCCTGCCCGGGCGGGGGGGCGGGGGGGGGACAAGAAGCAGGCAAAGAGATGGGGTGATGCGGGGGCACTCCAAGGGGGGGTCCCGGCTGCACCCCAAGGGGGGTCCCGAACCCCTCCATGCCTCAGTTTCCTGGTGCTGGGGGGGTACTGGTCGGCGCTTGGTGCATCCCCCCTCCCCATCCCAACAGTACCCCCCTCCCCGTGCCCCCCACCCTTCCCATGGAGGGACCCCCCGCGCTGGGGAGGGGCTACACTCCCCCCGACTCATCCGCGAGCAGCGCCGCCACCCCGGGGGGGCACTGGGATGCGGAAAACGGGGCGGGGGGGGGGGGGCGTTCACCCTCAGTTCTGGGGGGGCCCGGCCCCGACTCACCGCTGCGGCCAGGCCCGGGGCGGGGGGGGCGGGGGGGCCGGGGGCGGCGGCGGGGAGCGGCGGGTGGGCCGGAGCGAGCGGGGAGCGGGGAGGCCGGCAGCGGAAGGGCCCCCCCCCCGGCATGGCCGCCCTCGCCGGCCGCCGTACGGCGCAGCTCTATGGTCGGGGGGCTTCGGCCCCCGGGCCCCCGCCGGCCCCCCCCAGCCCCGCCGTGGTGAGCGGCCCCCCCCGGGGGGACGGCCAGGGGGGGCGGGCGGGGGGGGCTTGGGGTGCCCCCCCTTGGTGTGTCGGGTGGGTTGGTGTCCCCCCCCGGGTCTAAGGGGTTTGGGGTGCGACCCCCCTCTGTGCGTCTGGGGGGGGGGCTTGGGGTGTCCCCTCGCTGGTGTGTCTGGGGGGTTGGGGGGTGTCCCCCCCGTCTGAGGGGGTTGGGGTGCAGTGTGTCTTGGGGGGGTGGGGTTGGGGTGTCCCCTCCGCGGTGGGGGGGGGGGGGTATGTGAGGTGTCCGTGTGTCCCCCCCCCCCCCCGTGTGTCTGGGGAGGTTTGGGGTGTCCCCCCTGCCCCTGTGTGCCTAGGGGGCTGGCTGTCACCGCGTTGGGCTTCTGGGCCACCCCCCACTGGGCTGGCACCCAGCACAGGGACACCCTGGTGTCACCCCCACAGACACACCCCGGTGTCACCCAGCACAGAGACACTCCAATGTCACCCTCGCAAGGACACCCCAGCGTCACCCCCACAGGGGTATACACCGGTGTCACCCAGCACAGGGACACCCCAGTGTCACCCCCACAGGGACACACACCGGTGTTACCCCCCACAGGGACACCCTGGTGTTACTCAGCACAGGGACACCCCAGTGTCACCCTCAGGGGCATACACTGGTGTCACCCAGCACAGGGACACCCTGGTGTCACCCCCACAGACACACCCCAGTGTCACCCAGCACAGAGACACTCCAATGTCACCCTCGCAAGGACACCCCAGCGTCACCCCCACAGGGACACATCCATGTCACCCCCACAGGGACACCCTGGTGTTACTCAGCACAGGGACACCCCAGTGTCACCCTCAGGGACACACACCGGTGTCACCCAGCACAGGGACACCCCAGTGACACCCCTGCAGACATCCCCTGTGTCACTCAGCACAATGTCACCCTCACAGACACCCCCCAGTGTCACCCAGCACAGGGACACCCATGACACCCCCGCAGACACCCCTCCCTCAGCGTCCCCCGGCACCGGCTGCCCCCCGGGGGTGGCACCAGGCCCGGTCCGGGGCGCTCCAGGCCGCGTTGCCATGGCGACCCCGTGGCCGGGGTGGGGGGTGCCAGGCTGCCCCCAGCGCCCCCAGGCGGGGCGGTGGAATGCAGAGGACGCGCAGGCCGGGGGCGGATTGGTGGAGAGCCGGGAGGAGGGCGGGGCTTGCGGGCCGGAGCTGCTGGCGATTGGAGGAGTGCAAAGGAGGGGAGGGACCTCCGAGTGCGTAGTCGGAAGAGCCGGGAGGAGGCGGAGCCGGGATCCGGATTGGCGGAGAGGCGGACGGAAGCGGCCACACCCTCCCCTGGCGCATGCGCCGCTGCGTAGTCGTCACTTCCGGGTGGCGGCGGCTTCCGCCTCCCTACAGGCCTCGGAGCGGCCGCGCTGGGACCGCGCGGATCCCCGGGACCCCCCCCGGGACCCCCCCGCGGCGCTCGGTGCGGCCCTCGGTGCGGCCCGGCAGCTCTCCCCGCCCCTGCCCGCCGCAGCGCGGGGGCCCGGCGGGGCCTGGCGCCGGGTGCTCGGGGGCCGCCCGGGCATGCGGAGGCGGCGGCCGGCCGGCCCGCACTATGTGGTACATCATGCAGAGCATCCAGAGCAAGTACTCGCTGTCGGAGCGGCTCATCCGCACCATCGCCGCCATCCGCTCCTTCCCGCGGGACAACGTGGAAGATCTCATCGGCAGGGTGAGTCGCCCCCGGGGCCTGCCCGCCCGGGCCGCGGCGAAGCGCTGGGGGAGGGCACGGAGGGGCTGAGGGGAGGGGGCCAGGCCGGGACACCCCATCCGTGAGCCCGGCGGGTGCCCCGGGAGGGGGTCTGCCCCCTGTTCGGGGCTGGAGATGGGGCCAGGCTGCGGGCAGCGCCCGTCGGGGGAAAATTCCTGCGGCTGGAGCCGCCCTGCGCCCCGCGGGGCGTGGGTCTGGGGGCTTCGCCTCAGCCCGTCTCACCACTACGGGCAGCAGAGAGCCCCGGCTAAGCCTGGCTGATCCGGGCAGCTGATGAGCTATTTCAGGCGGCGAGGGCTCCGCAGAGCATCTTAAAGCTGCTTGGGGACGCCCTTGCAAAGCCCACCAGGCTCCGGGTTCAGCCCGGGGCTGCGTCCCACCAGGGGCTGCTCCCAGAGTGGCTCGGATCCTGCCGGAGCCTGGCCGAGTCCTGCCGGAGCTTGGCCGGTGGCTACTGAACGGCTGCTGGTTCATTTACAAGGGGCAGAGCGCCCCGCTGGCCTGTCGAACCCCACCGCGCTGTGCCTGCTGTTGGCCTCACACCAGCCATTCCTTGTGATCCCACCGGAGTAGGGAACTGGCACACGGGCAGCGATCAGCTGCGTGGGCGATACCAGACCCTGCAGCACCCGGGTTTCTTCAGGCATCGTTTAGTGACAATGAATTAATGAAAAATCAAGGCTGGGAGCGGGAGCGCAGGCTGTGAAGTGCTTCTGCCTGGCAGGGAGAGCTGTGCACCCGCAGCGCCCAGCCTGAAAACAAACCCCGCGGCTTGCGTGGGCGTATTACGCTGGATATCTATTAATAAACCTTTTCTAACGATGCAAATCAAGGCGCATCAGCTGCTGGCATGGGGGTGGAAAAGGGCCAGGAATGGGTGGGTTTGCTAATGCCGGCTGCGGTTTCCTGTGCTCTCGCAGGGCGCGGACGTGAACTGCATGCATGGCACCCTGAAACCGCTGCACTGCGCCTGTATGGTGGCTGATGCCGACTGTGTCGAGCTGCTGCTGCAGAAGGGAGCAGAGGTAAAGGCTTTTGAAGAACAAAAACATGTTAAAAATGCAAAGATCCCTTTGATTAGGGGCTGGGAAGTTGGGAGGCAGCAGTGGCTGCCAACAGTGTTAAGCAATGCCGGTTTTTGTGGCCCCTTGGTGGGTGAAATGGGTCCAGGTGAAGGCTTGAAGATTTATTGTCGCAGTGGGGAGTGAAATGTTGGTGCCTGAGATCTCAGGGCTGCCCGCTCCCACAGGGAGGGGGGTAGTTTTGTGGCAGAAGCCTGAAGGAAGAATTGAAACCTCTCTATTGCCTGATTTTTGGCACTTCCCTCCGGCCGCTGGCAGATTGTACCCCCCACTCCCTGCCTTGTTTTTCTGTCTGCTACAGTTGGGATATGGGGGCAACTCCGTGCAGCGCCGGTGGAGCGTCCCCTGATGCTGGCAGGAGTGGGGTATCTCGGTGACCCCTGAATCCTTTCTCCTCCCTTCTGCAGGTCAATGCCCTGGATGGCTACAACCGAACGGCCCTTCACTACGCAGCCGAGAAGGATGAAACCTGCGTGGAAATCCTCCTGGAGTACGGGGCCAACCCCAACGCGCTGGATGGCAACAAGGACACCCCGCTCCACTGGGCCGCCTTCAAGAACAACGCCGAGTGCGTGCGGTCGCTGCTGGAGAACGGTGCCTTGGTGAACGCCCGCGATTACAACAACGACACGCCGCTCAGCTGGGCAGCCATGAAGGGTAACCTGGAGAGCGTCAGCATCCTGCTCGACTTCGGGGCGGAGGTCCGGGTGGTTAATTTGAAAGGCCAAACTCCCATCTCGCGGTTGGTGGCGTTGCTGGTTCGGGGATTGGGTACGGAGCGTGAGGATTCCTGCTTCGACCTTCTCCATCGAGCTATTGGACATTTTGAGCTGAGAAAAAACGGCAGCATGCCCTGGGAGGTGACCCGGGATCAGCAGCTCTGTGAAAAGCTCACCCTGCTCTGCTCGGCCCCTGGTACCCTACAGACGCTGTCGCGTTATGCCGTGCGCCGCAGCCTGGGTGTGCGGTTCCTGCCGGAGGCGGTGAAGCAGCTGCCCTTGCCCACCTGCCTGAAGGAGTATGTGCTGCTCCTTAGCTAAGCGCCGGGGCTCTTCCATGCCAGTGTGTGGCTCCCTTTGTCACCGCTTCCTCGTGGCAGCTCCGGAGACGAGGTTGACCGCTTGATTTGGGACTTGTGGGTGCTGGATTCCCCTCCCCAGTCACCAGCGTGGTTTTCATCCTGCTCTGCTCTCCTGCCTGAGCTGGCGTGGGGCAGCAGGGATCCACTGGTGCTGCTCACAGGTGGCTCCATGTTGTCTCTGCCCATGACGCCGGCTCAGCGGCTCCTCCCATGTGCTTTCCCCTCAGTTTTGGCCTTGAGATGAACAGTTCCCTCTAATGGCAAATTATATCCCAGCTGTTGGATTGACCTGGCTTTTATCCCTTTTTTTTTGGCACTGGGGCAGACCCTGGGAACAGGAAGGCTTTCTAGGTGTGGGGAGAATGGGGAAAGCCGCCTCTCTGAAGGACTGGAGAAACCAAGAGAAGGTGCTGTGGGACCTGGAAAAGTCCCATGGGATGTGTCAGTTGGAGGTCTGATGGAAAAGCCCACCATAAGCACAGGCAGCGAGCCTGTACGTTGTGTAGCGGTGCGGGCTGGCACCTTCACTCAGCTCCAGCGCCTGCACACAGCCATGGCCACCCCAGCGCAGCACCCCGCAGGCAGGGCAGCGCTGGTGTTCCTACCACGTTTCTGACAGACCCAAGGCATCCCTGCAACACCTGGAGGTGTATTTTTCTCTTAACTAGAATTTTTAAGGTGCATTGGCGCTGTAGAGGGGGAGAGGGTGGGAGCACCTTGAAAGCCAATGCTTTGCAGGGCTCTTAATTAGTGTGAGCAGAGGAGATGCTTCCCAGCCGCTCCGCTCGGAGCGTGGGATGCTCCATGCCCCCGAGCAGAGGGTTTCTCTCCCGTCTGTCATGTGACAATTCACCTGAGCTCTTCCTTAGTTTTGGTTTTGCACCGTCCGCTCGCCGTTTTTGTTGTTGGTTTTACGTATATGTGTGTACAGAGATTTTAGGAGGAGGCAGGACGCTGCACTGGCAGCGGGGCACCGGGCAGGACCCCTGTGGGCAGCGCCCGCGCTGTTCGGCACGGCTCGCTCCCGGCAGAAGCGGTGTCCCCGCACGCACCGACGTGTTCAGGGAGATAAAGCAGCTCGCTGTGCACTGGGAGGTGTGTCACATGCTCGCAGCAGGGGTCAGCGAGGGAGCGCGGGGGGTTGGCCCCGCTCTTGGGGTCCTTTCTGAACAGGGAGGGTGCATCGAGGTGGGGTTTGGGGTGCTGCTGGGCTGGTTTCTTCCCGTCCCTGTCGCGTCTCTGAGAACCGTAGCGTCGCGCCATCCATGACCACCATGGCGAGGGCCTTGTTAAACCCTCGCACTGAGGAGTTCTGCGTGGGTTGTGCCTCCACCTGGCCCCCCCAGTCCCTGCCACTGCCCCCAGCCCCTCCTTCACACCCGTGCCGCACCCTTGGCTGGGGTTTTTTGGGGACCTGGACAATGCACTGAGCTGCGTCATCCTCTGAGTGCATGTTTCTCACCCAGGGATTCTCCGGGAGAGCTGCCCTGTGCTCTTGAAGGTGAAGTCAGGCAGGTAAACGTTGGTAATTGCTTTATGGGGGAGAAAAATCAGACGATACATATTTTATTCCTCGCTGTTGTGCTGGGAAGTGAAGCTGCTGGGGACCAGGGGTGCATGCGGGGCTGTGAGAGCCGCATTCATCTTCCCCAGGGGGTGAGCACCAGAGGGTGGGAGCACAATTTGTGTTTGCCACCATGAGTGATGAGTTTATTGAAGCATCTTAATTCTGAATTTTTGAGACTGAAGTGGTGCCCTAGGGACCGTACCCGGGCCGCTTGCTCTCAGCTCATTGCAACGTTCCCCCGCAACACTTGGGAAACCGCTTTTTTTGTTTTAAAAAGCCTGTAAAATACCTAAACCAACCCAAAATTTACCCCGAGGAGGCGCTCTGCTTCGGGAAAACTGCTCTTTTGCCAAGGCAGCGGGTGCCCTCGGGGCACGGAGGTGCTGCCTGGCTTCCTGGGGGGTGCGAACTACAACGGGGGACACTTGTTTTGGAGGTTCCCAGAGCGACACAGGGACACGCTCCGGGGCAGGGGAAGCTGCCTCTTAGATGTTGGATTCAAGTGAGATCCTCTTGCGCGTGATGTGCTCCAGGTGGGCTTTCTCTGAGGTGTCCAGCTCGATGTTGTACTTGGCCAGGATTTTTAGGATGGGGCGAAGCTTCAGCCACCACTGCTCCTTGGGGATGCGGTGCCTGGATGAGAGAGAGGGCAGTGTGATGACCCCGGATGGAAACAGTGCTGTGCCGCCCGGGGAGGTGTTCCTGGCATGTGTTTGTTCTCCCCGGGGCTGGGGCACGGTCTCAGGGGTGGGAGGGGAGCAGAGGAGGGACCTACTCGAAGTCCGTCTGCTCCTTGAGCTCGGTGATGGGCTGGAAGACGAGGCTGCGCTTGCGCATGCCCAGCAGACAAGCAGAGTCAGCCGTGTTGGCGAAGATCCGACCTGCGAGGGGTGGCGGGGAGTGGGCTCAGCATTTTGGGCCCTCCAGGAGGGGAGAGCACCCCCCCCAAAATCTGCAGGGGAGCCCTTTGCATTGAGGTATCAAATCGGAGCACGCGTGTGCTGGGGCTTTGCTTTCAGCAGTCCCCTGCGGCTGCGGGGAAGAGTAGGGGCCTTTGGAAGTAAGGGAGAGAAGCTCCCCCAAAGCGGGGTGGCACCCACCATGCCGGGAGCACTCCTTGATCTTCCCGGTGATCCAGGCCACCGCCTTGGCACCCATTTTGGTGCCAAAGTTCCTGTCGAAGGGGGTCGGGGTGCCGCCCTGCACCGAAAGAGTCACTGGGTGAACAGGGGGAAGCCCTGGGCGAGGGTTTCCCAACCTGCAGCCCCTTCCCTGGGGGCCACGTTTCTTTTCCCTGGGGGGGTCCGGACCTGCTGCATGTGCCCCAGCACATTTTTCCGGCAGTCGAAGATGCCCTTCCCCTCCTCCGAGTAGAGGTTGTAGATGAAGTCGGTGGTGTAGTTCTCATTGCACCGCTCGTTCCTGTGCCAGGGGAGGGAGATGGGCTCCTGGGGGGTGGCAGGAGCGCAGCAGCTCTCAGCTGCCCCTCCCATCCTGTCCCACCCTGGGGACGTACCTCAGCACCAGCCCCCTCTTCACCGTTGTCTTCATCTTCTCAGTTAAATGCTCCACGTTGACCTAGGTGGAGCACAGAATGGGCACTGGGGGGGCTTGGCAGCAGGAATAAATACTGCTCCCGCTGCCCTGGGGCTGCAGTGATGCCGGGTGGGGGGCGCAGGGGGTGGGGGGGGGTCCCCAACCTGCAAGTCGTGGATGTTGAAGTGCTCCTCATAGATGTAGGCAGCGTCGGCACCGCCTGCCAGCCCTGCCATGGTGGCCAAGTAGCCGCAGAAGCCGCCCATGGTCTCAATGATGAAGACACGGCGCTTGGTCCCGGCCGCCGACTGCTTGATGCGGTCACAGGTCTGCGGAGGTGGAAAAATTGGGGGGGGTGGGAGGGAATTAGGGTAGTGGGTGTGGCTGTTTGAAATGGGGAGGGGGCTGGGGGTGCGGGGGCCGCACCGTGGTGATGGTGTTGAGCGCGGTGTCGGCGCCGATGCTGAAATCGGAGCCGGGGACGTTGTTGGAGACGGTGGCAGGGATGACGCAGAGCGGGATGCAGAGCTCCTCGTACTTGGCCCTCCCCTCCATCAGCTCCAGGCTGCCGGTGAAAGCCTGCGGGGCGCGGGGCGTCAGCGCGGCACTGTGCCGTGCGTGCCGTGCTGGCACCCTGCCGCCGCCTCCCCGCTCACCTCGAAGCCGCCGATGATGATCAGCCCGTGGATGCCGAAGTTGCTGATGTTGGTGCTGATTTCCTCAAAGTATTTCTTGGGCAAGGTCCTGGCAGGGTGAAACCTCCCTGGCTGAGCCCGCCTGGGGTGGGGGGCTCGAGCTGGGGACCCCGCCGCAGAATTCCCTGGGAAGGAGCGTTACCTCTTTGTCCCCAGTTTGGACCCTCCCAGTCCCGTCCAGCTGCCGACCCTCTCCCAGGTGAACTCTTCCACCTGGGGGAAAAGCAGCAAGTTAGAAGGGGGACGGGGGAAAGACTTTGGGGTGCACCGGCCTTGCCGTGACCGTAACAGGGTGATACTGGGGTCACCTGGTGCCCCCCAGCTGGGGACAACAGCGGGATGAACCGTGGCATGGCTGGAGTTAGGAAGGGGATGGAGCAGCCCCATCCTGGGGGATCCTGCTTCCCTATTGCTGCTTTTGGGGGCTGTACCCCCCTCACCCCCCAGCGTGCACCCCCTTTTCCCTGGGGATTGGCACCTTCCCATAGGCGAGCCCTTCAAAGCCGTCGTGCACCGCCAGCATGCGGTGCCCGTGGATGAGGCCGATCCGCACGGTTGACCGGACGGCCGCGTTCATGCCGGCGGCCGGGGCGCCCACGTTGAGCACAGCCAGCGTGTAGCCGCTCTGGGGGGGCAAAGGAGCCGCCATCAGGGGGTTGTGGGGTTCAGGGGGTCCCCATCGCCCCCTCCCCGCTGTCATACCTTGGTGGAGGGGGGGCGGATGTGTGCCAGCAGCTTGTACACGTTCCAGTTGTTCTGGAAACTCCTGTGAAGGGGTGGGGGGGTGGGGTGGGGAAGGTGAACGTGGGACCCCTGGGGGTGGCCGGCGCCGCGGTCCCCACCAGGGATGGGGTGTGGATGCTCACCGGCCTCGCAGCTTCAGGGCATCTTCGAAGCGCCCCTCGTTCATCGCTGTCGTCACGTCTTTGGTCTGCGGGTTGCAAAGGGGGACGGGTTTGCACCGCGACGGACGGGTTTGCACCGCGCTGCGCAGCTTTGTGTTGCATCACCGGCCTTTGCACCGCATCACCGGGCTTTGCACTGCGCCGGGTGGCTTTGCATCGCGCTGGATGGATTGGTGCTACACCCGCCCAGTTTGCAGCTGCAGCAGCCCAGTTTGCACAGCACCACGTGGGTCTGCACCGCACTGGATGTGTTCACGCTGCGCTGGTGTGTTTTACTGCTCCAGCTGGGCCTGCATAGCGCCGTGTGGCTTCGCTTCGCACCAGACGGGCTGGCGCTGCTCTGGCTGGGTTTGCTTTCCACTGGATATGTTTGTGTTGTGCCGCGCAGCTTTGCATTGCACCCAACAGGGGTGCCTGGGGGTGCTCCTGGGGGTCCCCCCCCCTACTCACCACCTGGACACACTCCATGAGGGGCAGGCGCACAGCTTGGTTGCCCGAGAGGCTGACGACGCAGGCAGGGGTGTCGGGGGTCCCCTCCAGCAGAGCCATGACGGCTTCAACGCCCATCCGGCTGCCCTGTGGGGACGGGGATGGGGACGTCACCCCCCCCGGCACCCCTCTCCCCCCGGGCCAGGCTGGGAGGGAGCTGCCTACCAGGATGCGGTCGAAGGCGGAGGGGGTCCCGCCGCGCTGGACGTGGCCCAGGATGGTGACGCGGGTGTCATACCCCAAACGCTTCACCACCAGCTGCAAGACAGGGATGCACCTGGATCCGGCCCCGTAGTGGGACCGGGAAAGGGCTGGAAAAAAAGAAGGGGCCTCCCCCCCGCCTCCCCGCTCACGGTTTTGATGTCGTCAGAGGTGATGGCCTTGCCGTGCTTGTCGATGGCGCCCTCGGCCACGATGATGATGTTCAGCCTGGAGCCGCCCACGCGTGTCTGGGGGGGGGGGAGCCGGGGATGATGATGGGGACGGTGACAGGGACAAGGCGCCCACTGGAGCCTGTCCTACCTCCGTCAGCCTCCGGCACAAGTGGTCTTCCCAGTCATCCTCAGGGGGGGACTCGGGGATGAAGACCCAGTCGGCGCCGCAGGCCAGGGCAGTGATGAGCGCCAGGTAGCTGGAGTGGGTGAAAAAGAGGCCGATTGGGGATTTTTCCCCATTTTCTTTACCGGGAGCTGGACCTGGGTGGTGGCACGGGGACGTACCCGCAGTGGCGACCCATCACTTCCAGCACGAAGGTCCGTTGGTGGCTGCGGGAGACAGAGTTTCACCCCACGGCAAGCCTGAGCGGGGCCTGGACACCTGGGTCACCCCCGGCATGGGGGCCACGGGGGTCCCGCCGTCACCTCTGGGCCGTGGTGGTGATGGCATCCACAATCTCGATGATGCGGTGCAGCGCCGAGTCGGTGCCGATGGTCATGTCGGTGCCGCAGAAGTCGTTGTCGATGGAGCCCACCATGCCCACGATGTTCAGGTAGCTCGACTTCTTCGCCTCCTCTGCCGTGATCCCCCCTGCCGCAGGGTGGGACACCCCCTTTTCCCTCTGTGCCCCCCCCCCCCCAGGATATCCCCTTGGGGCCAGACATGGGCACAAACCTTCAGCGTGGGGGAAAACCCCACCTTTTTGTGTGTGCGACCCCCCCGGCTTTTCGATTTTCGTACAAAACACCCTTTTTTGTTTCGCCCTGCAGGAGTGCTGGGGGTCCCGCGGGGGGGGCAGGCGCACGTACCCACTTTGACCAGCTCGGCCAAGAGGCTGCTCCACTCGGCGCGGAAGGTGTCGGCACCGGTGAGGCTGCCGTCGCCGCCGATAACGCAGAGGGTTGGTGATGCCGCGTTTCACCAGGTTCCGGGCAGCTTTCAGGCGTCCCCTCGCGCGTCCGGAAATCCTGGCAGCGGGCGCTGCCGATGACCGTGCCCCCCCTGCGGGACCCCGCGTGGGTGCTGGGCCCCCTCAGCACCCCCAGTGTCTGTCTGTCCATCCCTTCCCCCTCCATCCCGGCTCTGGTTTCGGGTTATTTTCCAGGTTTGACCCTGGCGCCACGGCATAGGGTTACACCGTGTCTGCCCCCCCACCCCCACCCCGCCGTGCCCCCCGCCATCGGTGCACCGAGCTGGCCGGGCTCAGCTGCCACTCACCAGCTGCAGCATCATGGAGACACTCTCCCATGTGGCCTCCTTGATGTTGTCCCCCACCGTCCACCAGCCCCTGGTAGCCCTGGGGAGGGGGGAGGGGGGGCATAACCTGGTGTTGAAACGACCCCCCTCCAAGGTGTGTGTAGGGGCTGGGAAAATGGGGGGGAGGGGGCAGCACCCGACCTCATGCACGAAGTAGACCTTGGCGCCAGTGTAGATGCCGACCCCGCACCACGGCGCGGACGGCTGCGTTCATGCCTGGGGGAGGAGGAGAGTGTCACCCTGGGGACCCCCCCCAGGGACCCCCCCAAGCCATCACCTCCCCCAGCCGTGTGCGGCTCCTCCCCCCCCCAGGCCCCCCTCCCCCGCCCCGGGTCTGGCCCACAGCTGCCCGGGTTATTTTTGCTCCACTGACATTTAGCAGCGGTTGCTGCATGACACCGGGTGACAAGCATGGGGGTGGGGGGAGCCAAGCGGAGACCCCCCACGGGCTGGAAGAGTCGCCACACCCCCCCCCCCCCGTAAACTGGGGTACCCCCCCTCCCTGGGGCCCAGCTGGCGGAGGACAAGCTTTGGGTTGAATCCCCGCCATTTTGGGCAACCCCGATGCTTCTCCAGCGTTGGCTTCGTGCCCAAGTGCTGCCGCCATCCCTTTGACCCCCCTCAAATTTCGGCAGGGGGCACGCACCACCCCCCTGCACCCCAGAACTCCCCTGAGCTCTGCCCCCCCGGCTTCCCTCACCCCCCCCAAGGTCACCCCCCAAATCCACAACCCACTGGAGCAGCTCAACCAGCTGCAGGAGCTGGCTGCTAAAATCCCGTTTTCACCTGGTTTCTCCCCGAAATGGGGCTCTACCCTCCCGCCGCCGGTGGCTTTGGGGGTCCCGGGGTGCCCCCTACCCGTGGTGCCTCTTACCCTGGGCGTCCCCCCCGGAGGTGAGGACGGCGATGGCTTTGCCCAAGCCCAGGCTCTCGCTGTGCCTGTGTCCCGGCGGCGCCTGTGCCATCTTCTTGGCTGGAAAAAGAGGAAAATTGGGCAAAAAAAAAAAAAAATATGGGGGTGGAGGGCGGTGAGGTGCCCCCGGTCCCGCTGGCACCTGCCGACTGGTGCCTGCCCCCCCCGCCAGCACCTAAATGGGGCCCCCGGAGGGAGGGGCGGCCCCGCTGGCACCGGGGGGCTGTCCCCTTCCCGGCGTGGGGGGGCACGGCCCTGCCCTGCTTACTGGGGCCAGTCTGTGCTCCCTGCTGGTACCAGTCTGTGTTCTCTGCAGTCACTGGTCTGTCTGCCCTGCTGGTGCCAGTCTGCCCTCCTTACTGGGCCAGTCGATCCTTACTGGTTCCAGTCTATAGTTCCCTGTGGGTAACCAGTCTGTCCTCCTTACTGGTACCAATCCGTTCTGACTGGTGCCACTCTCTATTCCCTGTTGGTAACAGTCTCTGTTCTGTGGGGTTACTGGTCTGTCTTCCTTACTGGTGCCAGTCTGCTCTCCTTACTGGTGCCAGTCTGTATTTGCTGCTGATGCCTGTGTGTCATCTTTACTGCTTCCAGTCTACCCTCCTTGCTGGCATGGCTTGGCTCACATGCTGGTACCAGTCTGTACGCGCTACTGGTACCAGTCTGCCCTCCGTGCTGGTCCAAGTGGGCACTGACCTGGTGGGCGCCCCCCCCTCGGGGCGGTGGGGAGGAAGGTGAGGAGGAGGAGGACGGCGGCGAGGGAGAGCGTGGCCGAGACGAGGAGCCGGGAGGCCTCGGGGGAGAGCTCGGGGATGGCCACCATTGCCCGTGGCTGGAATGGGATCGGCTGGAACGGGATCGGCTGTAGGGATCGGCTGGAATGGGATCGGCTGTAGGGATCGGCTGGAACGGGTCAGCTGTAATGAGATTGGCTGTAGCAGGAGCACCCATGGGGACGGGCAGTAACGGGATCAGCTGTAGGGATCGGCTGTAACAGGATCGGCTGTAGGGATCGGCTGTAATGGGGTCGGTTGGCTGCCCTGGGAGTGCCCACAGGATCAGCTGTAACGGGATCGGCTGTAGCAGGAGCACCCACACTTGTCCCAAGCTGTAACTGGATCGGCTGTACCAGGATCAGGCTTGCACAGAGCATCAGTACCGGGATCGGCTGTAGGGATCAGCTGCCCCGTCGGGGAACACCACACAGGGTGACCCCCCCGCCAGGGTTGACACACACATTCCCCGCAAGGTGACACACCCCGCAGCCCCGCCACGCTGCGGGGCCTGTGCCCGCCGCGCCGCGAGGGGGCGCGCTTCCCCCCGCTCACCCACGGCGCATGCGCTGTTTCCGCCTGACGCGGCCCCACCCCCTCCGTGCCCCTCTCTCCCTGGCGTCACTTCCGGCGCCGCTGCGCCTGGCGCCTACTTCCGCTTCCGTCCGCCTCGTTGCCGGCAGCCGCCACCGAGCCCGGGAAAAGCGCGCGCGCCCTCGGGACGTTTCCGCTTCCGGTAGGGCGGCCGGGCCGGGTGGGGGGTGGCGGCGGCGGCTGGATTCATCCCGGGCGGCGAGTGGGCCCCGGGCCGGGCGCGCAGCGGCGGGGCTGCCCGGCGGGTACCTCGGGCGGGCACCTCGGGCGGACACCTCGGGCGGGCCCACGGGCAGCTCCCTCCGCCCGGCGGAGCCCCGGGGCCGCCGCCATCATGCCGCGGGTGCCGACCGGCCGGGCCGCGCACTTCCCTGACGCTCTTCTCCTTGTCTTCGTTTTCAGACGGAAAACCGGAGCCGCCCGCCGCTCCCCGAGCCGGGCCCGCCCGCCGCTTCTCCCGCCGCCTGCGGGGCGGCTCTCGGGGCCGCGCTCCCTCCGATGCGGCCGCGGCGCACATGAGGATGGAGGCCCGGGACGCGGCGCGGGGCAGCCACGGCTCCGCCTTCAAGGCCTTCGCGCTGCCCCCGCGGGCCGGCCTGCGGGAGCCTCTCTCCCAGCCGGACAGCAAGGTGCGGGGCCGCTCCTCGGCCGCGGCCCGGCGGGGCTGCGTGACCTCCCCTATTCGCCGTCCACAGTGTGTCCGGGGCTGGTGGCTTCTCCGGGTCCCCGTGGGGGGTCTCCACGTGTCGGAGGCGCCCCCCAGGCCTCGCCTTTGCCACCTGCCCGGCGGATCTGGCAGCCCCGTCGCGGTAATGCCCGGCACATGGCGCTGCAGCAGCCCCGCGAGCACTGTGCGTTACCCGCGAGCGCGTAAAACCGAGGTGGCGTGTGGAGCGTGCGCCTGTCTTGACGCTGCAGCTGCGGCTCATGCTGGCAGACCTGCGAAGCTGATGATTTTTGCCCTGTAACAAGATGAAATCGGTGTTTGTTTTTCCTCTCCTTAATAAAACCGCCATTGTGCCCGGCAGAGCAGATTTTAGGAGGGAATGGGGGGGGAAGTGATGCTTTAGCTGTGTTGTCACACCAGCACTGGTGTGTTATTCTACCAGTCTGCTGCAGTAATTGCTAACTTATAACAGTATGAGTGGGGTGGAGTGTAACTTTTCACATACCTGCGTAGTTTTTGTTGCACCTGGGGTTTAAGATTGAGCTGTGCTTTCCTCTCATAAAAAGCTGCCATCTTCTTACACAGTTTTTAACCAACAAGATCGGTGGTTTCACTTGCCCCGCTGGAAACGCATCCTGCGCTCTTAATTACAGCCCAGGTAAGGCATTGTTTTTTGCTCGAGTGTCAGGTTTTTGGCTATTCCCTCCCCCAGGCAGCGTGGGGAGGAAGATATGGCTCTTTGCTGACTGCTGCTTGCGTTTCTCCCCTGCAGAAGTCCCCTGCCCTGAGAGCTACCGGGTGGCGGGGGAGCCTCGAGCCTTTGGCTCCAGCGCCAATGGGCAGTGGAGGGGCTTGGTTCCCCCTCTGGGCTCCGTACCGCAGAAGCCGAGGGTGAGCCGAGGCTCTTACCTTGAAGCTCGCAAGAACGCCAGGTGCGTACGGCCCCCTCTGGTGTTGAACCCTCCCTGCGGAGCCCTCCGCCTGAAGCTGCCAGAGATTTTACCCACACAAACCGCTGGTGTCAATACAGAGCGAGTTCAGGGTGGAAATAGTTGCGTTCGTCGAGGTTGCTGGGTCCTTTCGGTGTTTATAACCTCCCTGTGGCAAAGATAAAGGCTGTGAGCGCTGGGTTTGGGAGCAGAAGCAGTGCCCAGCATGGAGGAGCCCGTCTTTTACCAAAGCTAGTGAGTGCAAGGGGGCCAGTTTTGAGTGTACGGGAACATTGTTACACCACTGGGGGACTGGGGAGGAAACAGTGCATCGTCGTTTTGTGATGGAAATGTGCCAGTTAGTGTGCGTGGTGCTGGGTGCAGGAGCGGGTTTTGCAGCCGGTACAAACCTGTGTTGTGTCAGACCTTTGCAGACCAGGTCAAGTCTTTGTTGCTCCTGGAAATCCCCACAGTGGCCAACACTTGTCTGCAAACCAGGCGCTTGGGGACACGGTTTACAGGTGGAGCGGGCAGCATTCGGTTTACAGTTGGACGTGATGATCTTAAAGGTCTTTTCCAGCCTAAACGAGCGATCCTAAATAGGGAAAATTAATTTCAAGAGGGAAAACGCTGGATTGACCCGTGTGTTTTTTCCCCGGCTCTGTTGGGTGGGAGTGGGGGAAGCAGGGTGAGCCCGAGTGGGGCCTGAAGCCGAGGTTCAGCCATTTTGTGGTGTGTGGATGGAAGCGGGATCTGATGGATCCAGCGGGAAGGTCGGGATCCCCGGCGGTGGCTCCTCGGCCTCGCAGTGCCACCTGTGGAATCCGTCCTGGCCACACAGGGCTGGGGAGCGGCTTCAGATCAAGCTGATGGAGAGCCAGGATTCAGCTTTGAGGTGCTTCCTAAAACACAAATAAAATACTAATTTCTGCTCAGAACCAGATAGCTCCTTCTTGGCTGGGTTTGGGGATGGTGGAGAATGCAGTTACGGACTAAAACAAGCGTGGAATCGAGTAAGCGTGGGGGTTTTTTTCCTCTCCTTGCAGTGGGACATCCAACAGTTTTGTAGGAAAATCAAACCACCATTGCCATGCATCAGCTTTTCCGATCAAACCTGCTCAGAGTCCTTCCTGGAGCGGTCCGTGTCGCCGCAGCCTGCATAGCCCCAAGAAAACACCCCGGCGGTTCATCAGCACGGCAGAAGAGGTAAAGAAAAGGCTGGGAGACCGTTTAGTGGGTGGATTTGTCTGAGGAGATCTCTGTTGGGCACTAGGACATGCCTGAGGCAGCTCTAACAGACTGGCTTGTGCTGGAGTTGCTCCTGCCAGGCAGGAGCTGGCTTCAGCTCTGCCCACATTCAGACTTCCACAGCGCTTGGTCTGGTCGAGGCTGGTGGTTGAACTCTTTGAGACCCTTGGGCATGCTGGCAACCGTAAAAACCTCTACTGCACGTGTATCTGCTCACGGTTTGCGGTGTCTTTGCTGAAATCACGTTGGCTAGACGTATCTGGTGGTTTTCCTGCAGACTGTTCGGGAGGAAGAGCGAGAGATCTACAGGCAGTTGCTTCAGATGGTCACGGGAAAACAATTTTCTACGTCGAAGCCCTCTTCCTTATTCCCCTTCCACCTGTGAGTATGTAAAATGCTCTTCCCCAGCCGACAGCACCACGCATCTCTGCTGGGAGCTTATTTTCCGTTGTCCCTAGGTCCAGGTGTTCAAATTCCAGCAAAACTGTAGTGAAAGAAACTCCCAGCAAGAACTCAAAGTTGTTTGAAACTCACAGCATCGCACCAGCTAGTTCAGCATCCAGCGTCCTCGGAGCACAGGAGCAGCCGTCACACAAACCACCGCTCTACTCCGCCCCCACTTATCCCTCCCATGTCTTTGAGTCCAGTAACTCCACAGCCCAGCATCAGCAAGAAAATCTACCAGCATCTAACACCGCCAGTCCGAAGGTAAAAACAACCCTGACCAAACAAAAAAACAAACCTGAAATGAGACCCCCAAAATCTGAAAATTGACTTAAATGTACGTGGCAAACCCACTCTTCCCCTCCTGCTCTGTATGTGGACTCCTGCAGCAGCTGGGGAAGCGGGCAGTAACTGTGGTGGTAACAATTCTGTAAACTTTACTCTCTTTAGGGTTGGACTCTGTCAATTTTGCTCAAGGTAAAGGATTCCAGAACCCCAGCACCAAGGTAAGAGGGTGTAAAATAATAATTACAAATCACTTTTCAGGCAATTAGTTTCTGCATGAAAGACAACGCTCACACATGTCCTTTCTCCCCCCTTTCTAGCCTCCCGTTCTTCCAGGCAGAACTATGGATCAAAGAACTGTAAGTACAAGTTTTCTGCTCTGTTTTCCTGTCGTGAGTGTTCACATCTAGAAACAAAACCCTGATTTGTTCACGTAAACTGCTTTTCAGGACCAGTGTCTACGATTCACGAGCTCGGGACAGGTGGCGGCAAATTGAAGAGCAGAAAGCGCTGGCCTTGCAGCTGCAAAGCCAGGTAACGGAGGGCAGTCACTGCAAGGGCAGCCTTTGCAAGTCCAAATGTTAAACTGCAGAACAGAAAGCAAACTGGAAATGGAAAAATGACAAAACCCGCCTCCATCGGGGTCTGGGGTCTTTGTTGCTTCCCCTTCCTAGGCCAGGGCTCCCGGTGGCGTCGTGGCCAGGGTAAACGCTCACCCTCTGTGTCCCTGTGTCTCCTGGAACGCCCGGCCCCCAGCGTAGCTCCATCACAAGCCCTGGAGAGGCGACTCCTCTGGGCACCACCTAATGTAAAGGTCTCTCCTTCAGCGCTTGCAGGAAC
>NW_026599574.1:32754-65997 GCF_023634155.1 Falco peregrinus | reverse complement strand
CCCCTCCGTGGCTCTTTTCCACCAGGATATTTCCCCTCCGTGGCTCTTTTCCACTGGGATATTTTGCCTCCAGAGGGAAATTTCCCCTCCGTGGCTCTTCTCCACCGGGATATTTCCCCACCCCCGGGAAATTTCCCCTCCGTGGCTCTTTTCCACCGGGATATTTCCCCTCCGTGGCTCTTTTCCACCGGGATATTTTGCCTCCAGAGGGATATTTCCCCTCCGTGGCTCTTCTCCACCGGGATATTTCCCCACCCCCGGAAATTTCCCCTCCGTGGCTCTTTTCCACCGGGATATTTCCCCTCCGTGGCTCTTTTCCACCGGGATATTTCCCCACCCCAGGGAAATTTCCCCCTCCGTGGCTCTTTTCCACTGGGATATTTCCCTCCGTGGCTCTTTTCCACCGGGATATTTTGCCTCCAGAGGGAAATTTCCCCTCCGTGGCTCTTTTCCACTGGGATATTTCCCCTCCGTGGCTCTTTTCCACCGGGATATTTTGCCTCCAGAGGGAAATTTCCCCTCCGTGGCTCTTCTCCACCGGGATATTTCCCCTCCGTGGCTCTTTTCCACTGGGATATTTCCCCACCCCCAGGAAATTTCCCCTCCGTGGCTCTTTTCCACCGGGATATTTCCCCACCCCCAGGAAATTTCCCCTCCGTGGCTCTTTTCCACCGGGATATTTCCCCTCCGTGGCTCTTTTCCACCGGGATATTTTGCCTCCGAGGGAAATTTCCCCTCCGTGGCTCTTCTCCACCGGGATATTTCCCCACCCCCGGGAAATTTCCCCTCCGTGGCTCTTTTCCACCGGGATATTTCCCCTCCGTGGCTCTTTTCCACCGGGATATTTTGCCTCCAGAGGGATATTTCCCCTCCGTGGCTCTTCTCCACCGGGATATTTCCCCACCCCCGGGAAATTTCCCCTCCGTGGCTCTTTTCCACCGGGATATTTCCCCTCCGTGGCTCTTTTCCACCAGGATATTTTGCCTCCAGAGGGATATTTCCCCTCCGTGGCTCTTCTCCACCGGGGTATTTCCCCACCCCAGGGAAATTTCCCCTCCGTGGCTCTTTTCCACCAGGCTATTTCCCAGCGGGACGCTTCCCGGCCGCGGGGGGAGGGGCCATACTTTTCCCAGTGGTGGTTGTAGAGCTGCGTGGGCATGGAGAGGACGCGGTCGTAGATCCCGGTAACCGCCCGGAAATTTCCTTGTTCCCTTTCCCATTCCACGTAGAGTTCCCATAATTTATCCGATCGGAAATCCATCCCGGCCGCCGCCACCGCCGCCTCGAAGACGCTACGGGATAAAGAGGGGGAGGGGAAATTTGGGATCTGGGGAAGGGGGGGGGGGGGAAGTGGGAGGGAGTTTTCCCGGGTAATTTCCGGGTAATTTCCGGGTCTTACCCGCGGATTTTTTGGATGGATTCCGGAAGACTGAGATCCAGGGTGGATTGGAGGTAGGAGATGTAGTGGATCCAGAGATCCATGCTGAGGGGGATCGACTGGAGCCCCCGCTCGAAAACCTGCCGGGAAAACCGGGAAAACTGGGATAGGGAGGGTCGGGGTGGGGGTGGGGGGCTGCCCCTCCCCCCATGGCGAGGGGGCGTCAGCAGGGGAGGAAGGGGGGGATGGACCCCCAAAATAGGTGGGGGGAGCCCCCCCCCAAATGTGTATGTGCCCAGAAAAGGCGGAAAATGGGGGGGGGGGGGCACACCCGAAAATAGCACAGGGACCCCCCAAAACACCCCTCAGTGCCCAGAAAAAGGGGGAAATGCGGGGGGGGCACCTGAAAAATGGCACAGGGACCCCCCAAACCCCCCCTGTGTGCCTAGAAAAGGGGGGAAATAGGGGGGTGACCCCCCCAAAAATATCACAGGGGACCCCCCCAAAACACCCCTTAGTGCCCAGAAACAGGAGAAAAGAGGGGGGGGACACCCCGAAAATAGCACAGGGAGCCCCCAACCCCCCCATGTGCCTAGAAAAGGGGGAAATAGGGGGGGACCCCCCAAAAACGGCACAGGGACCCCCCCAAAACACCCCTCAGTGCCCAGAAAAAGGGGGGAAATGCGGGGGGGGCACCCCAAAAATAGCACAGGGACCCCCCAAAACACCCCTTAGTGCCCAGAAACGGGAGAAAATAGGGGGGGAACACCCCAAAAATGGCACAGGGACCCCCCAAACCCCCCGTGTGTGCCCAGAAAAGGGGGGGAAATTGGGGAGGGACCCCCCAAAAACGGCACAGAGACCCCCCAACCCCCCCCCGTGTGCCCAGAAAAGGGGGGAAATTGGGGGGGACCCCCCGAAAACGGCACAGGGACCCCCCCAACCCCCCACCTCCTCGGTCTCGCGGCTGCAGTCGAAGCGTCGCTCCATGTCGGCGTATTTTTTCCAGTAGCCGTAGCAATAGGGGTAGTGGGCGAAGAAGGCGTCGAAGGCCTTACGGGCGGCAAAGAGGTGGTTCTGGGGCAAAAAAACGGCGATTTTGGCCCGTTAGTCATTAACACGCAATTTATAAATTATCATTTTAACGTTAGAGGGGTTCCAGCGGGGTATTTCTTCGTTAAAAGTTAATAATTAGGCGGGAAGAGGCGGGGCTCCAGACTAGGCCTCGGTGGCGCGCGGTTTGGGCCGGGGTGAGTTTTAATTAAGGTTTTAACGAAGCTGGGGGGAAGGGGCGGGGGGAGGTGGGTTTTAATTAAGGTTTTCACGGGGCTGGGGGCGGGGGGGGGAGGGTTTTAATTAAGGCAGGGGGGCAGAAGGTGGGTTAATGAGGATTTGAATGGGGCCACCGACGGAAAGTTTTAATTAAGAGTCGTTGATGGAGGGGGAATGTTAACGAAGATTTTAACGGACCCGCTAAATCAAAATGCGTTTTTAACGAAGATTTTAACGGACCCCGGCGGCTCAAATTGAATTTTAACGAAGATTTTAACGGACTCGGCGGCCCAAATTGAATTTTAACGAAGATTTTAACGGACTCGGCGGCCCAAAACGCCTTTTAACGAAGATTTTAACGGACTCGGCGGCCCAAATTGAATTTTAACGAAGATTTTAACGGACTCGGCGGCCCAAATTGAATTTTAACGAAGATTTTAACGGACTCAGCGGCCCCAAATTGAATTTTAAACGAAGATTTTAACGGACCTCAGCGGCCCAAATTGAATTTTAACGAAGATTTTAACGGACTCAGCGGCTCAAATTGAGTTTTAACGAAGATTTTAAACGGACTCGGCGGCCCAAAAACGCCTTTTAACGAAGATTTTAACGGACTCGGCGGCTCAACATGAATTTTAACGAAGATTTTAACAGACTCGGTGACCCAAAACAAATTTTAACGAAGATTTTAACGGACTCGGCGGCTCAAATTGAGTTTTAACGAAGATTTTAACGGACTCGGCGGCTCAAATTGAGTTTTAACGAAGATTTTAACGGACCCCGGCGGCTCAAATTGAGTTTTAACGAAGATTTTAAACGGACTCGGCGGCTCAAATTGAGTTTTAAACGAAGATTTTAACGGACTCGGCGGGCTCAAATTGAATTTTAACGAAGATTTTAACGGACTCGGCGGCCCAAATTGAATTTTAACGGACTCGGCGGCTCAAATTGAATTTTAAACGAAGATTTTAACGGACTCGGCGGCTCAAATTGAATTTTAACGAAGATTTTAACGGACTCGGCGGCTCAAATTGAATTTTAACGAAGATTTTAACGGACTCGGCGGCTCAAATTGAATTTTAACGAAGATTTTAACGGACTCGGCGGCTCAAATTGAATTTTAACGAAGATTTTAACGGACTCGGCGGCTCAAATTGAATTTTAACGAAGATTTTAACGGATTCGGCGGCTCAAATTGAATTTTTAACGAAGATTTTAACGGATTCGGCGGTTCAAATTGAATTTTAACGAAGATTTTAACGGACTCGGCGGCTCAAATTGAGTTTTAACGAAGATTTTAACGGACTCGGCGGCTCAACATGAATTTTAACGAAGATTTTAACGGACTCGGCGGCTCAACATGAATTTTAACGAAGATTTTAACGGACTCGGCGGCTCAACATGAATTTTAACGAAGATTTTAACGGACCCCGCTAAATCAAGATGAATTTTAATGAAGACTTTAACGAAGATTTTAATTACCTCTTGCTCCACGTACTGGAGGAGCTCGGTCCAGGCGGTGAAGTCGTGGGGGTTGGTGCGCGCCGCCTGCCAAAACTTCTCGAAGTCGAGGGGGTAGGTGAGGGTGGGCTCCTCCGGGGGGGGCTCAGGCTCCTGGGGGGGTGGGGGGTCCTCGGGGGCAGCCGGGGGGGGGTTCCTCGGGCTCGGGGGGGGCAGCGGCGCCGTTGCAGCTCTGGGGATGGGGGGAGGGGCGGCAGCGTCGTTCTGCTCCTCTCGGGGGGGGCTGGGGGCTGGGGGAGGCAGCTCGGCTGCGGGGGCTGGGGGGGGGGAGGGGGAGCCAGGAAGGTGAGTGGGGGGTCCTGGGGGTGGTGCCCCCTCCCCCCCCCTCCCTGCAGCACCCCAATGCTGGCTCACCCCCATGTTAAACCCCCCCCCCCAATTAATCCCCAGATCCCCCCACAAGTCCCATCTGCCCCCCAGACCTGCCCCACAGCCCCCCACAGCCCCCCCCCAAATCCCCTCACCCCCCCCAAATCCCCTCAGCCCCCCCCCACTTTACCTCCCCTGCCCCCCAAGTGCCCTCAGCCCCCCCCCCCAAATCCCCTCAAGCCCCCAGGACTCCCCTCCCCCTCTCCCCTCAGGCCCCCCACATCCCCTCAGCCCCCCCCCTCACCTCAAATCCCCCTGAGACCCCCCCTCAAATCCCCTCTGGTCCCCAGGACTCCACTCCCCCCCCCAACTCCCCTCAGACCACCGCCCTCCCCCCCCCAGATCCCCTCAGGCCCCCCCCTTCACCTCAAATCGCCCTGAGACCCCTCCTCAAATCCCCTCAGGCCCCAGGCCTCCCCTCCCCCCCAGACCCCCCGCCTTACCTCCCCTCCCCCCCAAATACTCTCAGACCCCCATCTTTACCTCCCCTCCTCCTCCTCAAATCCCCTCAGCCCCCCCCTTCACTTCAAATCCCCCTGAGACCCCCCCCAAAAATCCCCTCAGGCCCCCAGGCCTCCCCTCCCCCTCTCCCCTCAGGGCCCCCACATCCCCTCAGCCCCCCCGTCACCTCAAATCCCCCTGAGACCCCCCCCAAACCCCTGCAGACCACCCCTCCCACCTCCCCTCCCCCTCGAAATCCCCTCAGCCCCCCCCAGATCCCCTCAGGCCCCCCCCTCACCTCAAATCCCCCTGAACCCCCCCCCCAAATCCCCTCAGGCCCCCAGGACTCCCCTCCCCCTCTCCCCCCCCCAAATCCCTGCAGACCCCCCCCCTCCCACCTCCCCTCCCCCTCCAAATCCCCTCAGACCCCCCCTCACCTCAAATCTCCTCAGGCCCCCCCCCCCCCCCTCACCTCAAAGCCCCCTGAGACCCCCCCCTCAATCCCCCTCAGCCCCTCCCCGCTGTACCGCCCCTCCCCCCCCAGCCCCCCGCTCACCGGGGGGGCCGCTGCCGCCATCGCCGCCGTCCCCCAGGGCCCCCTCGGCCCCACCGCGGCCGGGGCTGCCCGGAGCCTCCGGCCCCTCCGCCGCCATCTCGCCGCGCCGGGACCCGGATGGAGAAACCCGCGAGGGGGCGGGGCGGGGCAGGGGCGGAGCTTGGCGGGCGGGGGCGGGGCTGGGGGCGGGGCTGGGGGAGATGGCAGCGCGGCCGGGAGGAGCGCGCACCACCGAGACGCGGCAAAGGGGAGGGGATAGAGCGGCTCCTCGCTGGCCTCTGCCCGAACCATAGAGACGAGGCAAAGGGGGTACAGAGCGGCATCAGGGCGGCCCCCAACCATAGAGACGTGGCAAAGGGGGGGGACAGAGCGGCACCAGGGTGGCCCTGCCCAAACCATAGAGACATGGCAAAGGAGGGATAGAATGGCTCCTGGGTCTCCCCAAACCATAGAGACGAGGCAAAGGGGCACAGAGCGGCACCAGGGTGGCCCCCAACCATAGAGACGAGGCAAAGGGGGGACAGAGCAGCACTAGGGTGGCCCCCAACCATAGAGAAGAGGCAAAGGGGGGATAGAGTGGCATCAGGGTGGCCCTGCCCAAACCATAGAGATGGCAGTAGGAAGAGACCAGAGCAGCCAGGAGGCTCCATCCAACCATAGAGACTTGGGGAGGGGGGTGGGGGTGGGGAGCGGCACAAGAGGAGCTTGACCGACCATAGAGACACTGGGGGAAGACAGACCAGAGCGGTCAACTGGGCAAGGCCCCGCGGCAGCCGTTGAGCGACCATAGAGAGGAGGGAGCGGGCCTAGAGCGGCCAACCTGGCGCCAGACGGAGCGTCGAGTTTTCCTGCAACCTTTATTCCGCTGTATTTACAATTAAGCTATTAAAAATTTATACATTATTTACAAATTAAATAATTCCTCCAACGCCGACCCGAAAAGGGAAACGGTTTTGGGGTGAAAAGGAGCGATTTTGGGGTCAAACGTTCCCCCCGCTGCGGCTGCCTGCGCATCTTCGTTCCCTTCCCCCACCCCGAAACGAAGAAAATTTTGAGGGTTCCACCAAAAAAAACACCCCCACTGTCCAACAAAACCGGCCACAAAATCATTATTTGGGATCAAAACGTTTAAAAAGCCAAAAAAAAAAGGGTTAAAAAAAATATAAATTAACATCAATGGCTCGTCCATGCTCTCCCCCCGCTTCGTTATTGCGCGATTCCTCGTTAAGCCGCTTGACTTTTGGGCAACGAGAGGCAAAAATTGAAGGGGGGAGAGAAAAAAAAAAAAATAGATCAGCCTCGTTACTAAATATGAGTGTTTCCACCCCAAAAAAAATCACCCTGCACCGCCACCCGTTTGGGGTAAAAACTGGTGGGTTTGGGGGTTTGCCGCCGTCTCCGCCCGCGGTTTTGTTTTTTTTTTTCCCTGAGATATTTGGGCTCCTCGAAGCCCTTTTCGGTTCAAAGAGGCACTGAAGAGTCGCGGCGGCCCCGGGGCGGCAGCGGATTTTATCGGCAAAAGGTACCCAGAGGGTGAAAAATGACCCAAAAAAGACCCAAAATAACCAAAAATAACCCCAAAGTGACCAAAAAATGACCCCAAAAAGACAGACCCCAAAAAGACAGACCCCAAAAAGACAGACCCCAAAAAGACAGACCCCAAAAAGACCAAAAATGACCCCAAAAAAGACCCAAGACCCCCCAAAAAGATGCCCAAAACTAAAAAAAAAACAAGACCCCCAAAAAAAACCAAAAACAGCCCCCCAAAAAAGATCACACACCCCCCCCCCAAAGACCCCAACCGACCCCCAAAACCCCCAACCTCCTGGCACCATCGGCAAAGCCACACCAGTATAAACCAGTCTGGCCGCATGGTGGCACCAGTTGGCTCAGACGGGGGGTTCAGGGGTTCATTGCGGCGCCGGGGTGCCGCCAGGGGTGGGGGATGGGTTAATACTGTTATAACGAGCTCGTTAGCTAACAAAGCGGGGGGAGGTGGAAGCCGGGGCAGCGCCCCGAACGCCGCGGTTCACCACTCCAGAGCTGGGAGCAGGTGGAGATTTTGGGTTAAAAACGGGCGATTTTGAGCAATTTCAAGCGGTGCCGGCACTTGGATCATTTGATCAAACCCGTTTTTGGTTACGCCGAAACACACCAGCACCGAGGACCCACGGTGGATCCCGGCTCCCTGCAGAGGTAGAATTGGGGTGAAAAAGGGCAAAAACGGGTCGAAACCCCGCGGTGCTGCGCCAAAAAAAAGAGGCCGGCGACATTTTGCCGGAGCCGGGATTCGGGTTTTGGTGCCGGACGAGGGTTTTGGTGGAAAATTGGGGTTTGAAAATTGGAAAAATGAGAAAAAAAAAAAAAAAATAAAAAAGGGGCACCCAAGGGTGCGGGGTACCGGCGGGGGGGGGGGTCGGCGTCCCCGTACCGGCGCCGCGGCGGTAGCGCCCCGTGTCAGTGCGGGTGCCGGCGGGTGGCGCCGCCAGTTTCCGTAGCCGGCGTCGGCGCAACTCCGCCGTGTCAGGTTCGTCCAGCGAGGCCGAGCCTTCGGCGCCGTCGTCTTCCTCCTCGTCCTCAGCGGTGGGGTCTGGGAGGGGGGGGGTGGGGTGGAAAAAAAACCAGTAAAGCCCAGTTTTAAACTGGGAGCGGGGTTTTGCCGGGAGATGCGGCGCGCTGGGGTTTGAGTCGGCTTTTACGCCGGCTAATTAACCGCGGTAATTAGCCGCTGACGCGGGAATCGTGGTTATAAAAGGGGGTGGGGGGATGGTTTCAAGGGGGGGATTGGACCCCTCCCCCCCCCCACGTTTCCCACCAACGCTCCCCTCCCCCCCCCACCCCCCCGCGGCGCCCTCACGCACCGGCGGTGGTCGCGGTTGCCGAGGGGCCACCAGGCTCCTCGCGGGGTGCCGGGGGGCCGGTGCGCAGTGGGCCGTGGCGACCTGCCGGTGAAAAACCACAAACAATCCATCACAATTTGGGTTCATTTCCAGGTTTTTTTGGAGGTTTTGGGGTACCCAACCCAACCAGACACACCCCCACCCCCCCACCCCCCCCCCGGGGACCCCCTGTTTTTTGCGGTGCCGGTACCCGATGGTGGCCAGGACGGTCAGATATTGGTTGATTTGCACCATGGCGGCGTCCAGGAGGGTGTGGATGTTCTGCAGACACTGCAACCGCGCTTCCAAGTTTTGCCGATCGTGGCCTTCCATGGCTCGTAGCTCTTCCTCCGTCAACCCGGCGAAACCGGCCGGCGGCACCGGCATCGGCGGGAAACCTACGGTGAGAAAAGGGGGTGAGGGGGGAGGGGAGAGCCCTGGGATTGAAAAAAATCCCCCAATTTATCCCGTATTTACCAAAAAACGGCGGCCACGGCATTCCCATCCACGGCGGGTGGCAAAGGGAGACCCGGTACCGTCCCCGTCGCTGCGTTTTCTGAACCGGCACCGGCGGCGTCACCGGGTCTGGCGGCTGCGGTGACACCAAGAGGGATGTGAGGGCGGCGGGGGAGGGGGGAGCACCCAAACGTTGATGTTTAGGGGGGGAAAAAAAAACCAAAACAAACCAACAAAACACCAAACAAAACCCTCACCCGAAGCGGCGCCGGAGCTGGAGGCGGCGTTTTCGGTGCCGGTGGGTGGTTGGACGCCGGGAACTGGTGGGAAGGGACCGACCGGTGGCCAGAAGGGAAACATTCCCGGCGGGAAGGGCGGCAGGATTCCCTGGGGAACTGCGGAGGGGGAAGGGGTCACCACCGATCGGTGCCGTCGGGGGTGGGGGATGGGTTAATACTGTTGTAACAAGCTCGTTAGCTAACGAAGCGGGGGGAGGTGGAAGCCGGGGCAGCGCCCCGAACGCCGCGGTTCACCACTCCAGAGCTGGGAGCAGGTGGAGATTTTGGGTTAAAAACGGGCGATTTTGAGCAATTTCAAGTGGTGCCGGCACTTGAATCATTTGGTCAAACCCGTTTTTGTTAATTATTGCGCCGAAACGGGCGCAGTTACGCCGAAACGGGCGCGGTTACGCCAAAACACGCCAGCACCGAGAACCCACGGTGGATCCCAGCTCCCTGCAGAGGTAGAATTGGGGTGAAAAAGGGCAAAAACGGGTCAAAACCCCCGCGGTGCTGTGCCAAAAAAAAGAGGCTGGTGACGTTTTGCCGGAGCCGGGATTCTGTTTTGGTGCCGGACGAGGGTTTTGGTGGAAAATTGGGGGTTGAAAAATTGGAGAAAAAAAAAAAAAAAAGGCAGCCAAGGGTGCGGTGCCGGCAGGGGGGGTCGGGGGTGAGAGCAACTGACAGCGGGGGTGGGGTGACAGCGGGGCGCGGAGGCGACTCACAGTTGGGGGGTTGAGGAATTTGGGGGGGGCTGGGGGCGGCGGCGGCGCTTGCTCCGGCGGTTCCGGAGGCGGTTGTGGCGGGGAGCGACGCCCGGAGAACATCCATACGGCAGGTGGGACACGTCTGTTGGCGCTGGAAACCAGGACCGCAGGCAGCTGGGGAGGAGACGGCCAGCGTTAACCGCGCGCGGCGAGGTCACCAAATCCCCGCCAGCGCCGCTGGGATTTCCCCATCATCCCACCAAAAACCCTCGGAGATGCCGATACGGCGCGTCAGGAGGCGGCGGCGTTCCCGTTCCTCACCCACCTGGTGTGGAAAATGTGGTTACAAGGCAAACGCTTGGCGCCCCGTCCACCATCTCCTCGCGGCAGATGATGCAGACGTTGTCCATGGCCTGAAGCTCCTCCGGCGTGGCGTCAGGGTAGCTGTGCCGGGAAGGGATTTTGGGGGGAAAAAAAAATGGAAAAAAACCAACTTACCCGTGATTTCCAGGGGTTCCAGGGAGGCCAACCCTCCCTCCTTGCCGTTATCCACCAGATTCCGGGGTGAACCGCGGTGTTTGGTGAGATGACCATGAGATAACCGCAACCCCCTCACCCCACCGGCTCCCTCCCACGCGGTTTTTTCCTCAAAATGAGGCGTTTTCCCCAGATTTATTGATTTTTTTTTTTAGGTGGATCCCACCTCCCAAGGGCTGAGAGCAGTGGGGAAGGGGCGGAAGCCGCGTTCTCCGCGTTACTCACAGCGTGTTCATGTTGCGGATGGCCCGGCGGGACATGATGGCATCCGTCACCGCCTTCTTGAACTGCCTGGAAGGAGCCGAAGGACGGGCGGGGTCAAGGTCAACGGCAGCGGTGGACGAAGCCAAAGGACGGGCAGGGTCAAGGTCAACGGCAGCGGTGGACGAAGCCAAAGGACGGGCGGGGGTCAAGGTCAACGGCAGCGGTGGACGAAGCCAAAGGATGGGCGGGGTCAAGGTCAACGGCAGTGGTGGAAGAAGCCAAAGGATGGGCGGGGTCAAGGTCAACGGCAGCGGTGGAAGAAGGCCAAAGGATGGGTGGGGTCAAGGTCAACGGCAGCGGTGGAAGAAGCCAAAGGATGGGTGGGGTCAAGGTCAACAGCACGACGGCAACGGCGGCAGCACCAGAGGCAACTCACCTCATGGCCAGGTACATGGGGCGGATGGCAAAGAGCGGGAAGGTGTGGACCTTGATCATGATGGTCATGAAGGCCATGTAGAGCAGGACTTTGATGAAGCCTGGAGGAAAAAAAGGAAGGCAGGGGTTGGGGTCTGGGGCAACCACCGGTTGGTTGCGGCGGGACGGGACCTCCAAGGTCACCCGGTCCCATGTCCTTGGGCAACCACCGGTTGGTTGCGGTGGGACAGGACCTCCAGGGTCACCCGGTCCCATGTCCTTGGGCAACCACCGGTTGGTTGCGGCAGGACGGGACCTCCAAGGTCACCCGGTCCCATGCACTTGGGCAACCACCGGTTGGTTGAAGTGGGATGGGACCTTCAAGGTCACGGGGTCCCTTGCCCTTGACCTCCAAGATCACCTGGTGCCATGTTCTTGCCCTCCAAGGTCACCCGGGTCCCATGCTCTTGGGCAACCACCGGTTGGTTGCGGCGGGACGGGACCTCCAAGGTCACCCGGTCCCATGCTCTTGGGCAACCACCGGTTGGTTGCGGCAGGACGGGACCTCCAAGGTCACCGCGTCCCATGTCCTTGGGCAACCATCGGTTGGTTGAAGTGGGATGGGACCTCCAAGGTCACGGGGGTCCCTTGCCCTTGACCTCCAAGATCACCTGGTGCCATGTTCTTGCCCTCCAAGGTCACCCGGTCCCATGCTCTCGGGCAACCACCAGTTGGTTGCGGCGGGAGCGGACCTCCAAGGTCACCCGGTCCCATGCTCTTGGGCAACCACCGGTTGGTTGCGGCAGGACGGGACCTCCAAGGTCACCCGGTCCCATGCTCTTGGGCAACCACCGGTTGGTTGAAGTGGGATGGGACCTCCAAGGTCACGGTGGTCCCTTGCCCTTGACCTCCAAGATCACCTGGTGCCATGTTCTTGCCCTCCAAGGTCACCCCGGTCCCATGCTCTCGGGCAACCACCAGTTGGTTGCGGCGGGACGGGACCTCCAAGGTCACCCGGTCCCATGCTCTTGGGCAACCACCGGTTGGTTGCGGCGGGACGGGACCTCCAGGGTCACCCGGTCCCATGTCCTTGGGCAACCACCGGTTGGTTGCGGCAGGACGGGACCTCCAAGGTCACCCGGTCCCATGCTCTTGGGCAACCACCGGTTGGTTGAAGTGGGATGGGACCTCCAAGGTCACGGGGTCCCTTGCCCTTGACCTCCAAGATCACCTGGTGCCATGTTCTTGCCCTCCAAGGTCACCCGGTCCCATGCTCTCGGGCAACCACCAGTTGGTTGCGGCGGGACGGGACCCTCCAAGGTCACCCGGTCCCATGCTCTTGGGCAACCACCGGTTGGTTGCGGCGGGACGGGACCTCCAGGGTCACCTGGTGCCATGTTCTTGACCTCCAAGGTCACCCGGTCCCATGCTCTTGGGCAACCACCGGTTGGTTGCGGCGGGACGGGACCTCCAGGGTCACCTGGTGCCATGTTCTTGACCTCCAAGATCACCTGGTGCCATGTTCTTGGGCAACCACTGGTTGGTTGAGGTGGATGGGACCTTCAAGGTCACCTGGTCCAACCATCTGCTCAGGGAGGTCACCAAGAGCTGCTTGTCCAAGCCCGGGACCCAACACAGAAATGCCACCACCTCTCTGAGCACCCAATCCCAGCAGCCTCAGCCCCTCCACCGCCTTGTGGCCCTTCGTTGGGACGTTCTCCAGTACATCCCAGTCCCTCTCACACCGGGGAGCTCCAAAGCGGCCTCAGGTCGCCAGGCACGGCCCCACCGCTCCTGATGACCTTCCTCAACCCGTTGGCAAGTCTTCCAGGACTCCGTTGGCTCGTACTCAACCTGGTGTCCACCAGAACCCCCAGCTGAGCCCCTGCCCGGCGCGTACTCATGCCTGGAGGGGGTTGGACTTGGCCCATCCCTTCGCTGAACCTCGTTGAGGTTCTTCTTGGCTCGTTCCTCCAGCTGGAGAAGGTCCCGCTGGATGGCAGCATGACCCTGCGGCGCATCGGCCAGCGCCTCCTGGTTCGGCGTCACCGGCGAAGCGGTTGAGGGATCGCTCTCCCCCGTCATCCAGATCGCCAACGACGACGGCCCAGAACTTTGGGTGCTGCCCAGCACCACCTAGACCTACGTCTTCGTTAACCGATGGCTAATTGAGCTTCCTAACCAGGTTTCAAGCCTTAGAGAGCCACGCCCAGGTGGGAAGGTCGCCCTCCCCACCCCCCCACCCCCCCCAGATTGGGTGGGACGAGAAGAAAAAACGAAGAGCAAGGGGACAACGTACCGGTGAAGAGCTCCGTGTAGAGCATGTAGACGGCTTTGCTGTCCCAGGGGTTCTCGTTCTGCAGGTCGATGGAGTGGAGCACGTACTTGATGAAGATGGTGAGGACCATGGTCATCAGGATGGCGTACTGCGGGGAGGAAGAGCGCGGTAGGGCGCGAGGATCAGGCGGAGGAACCTCAGCCGTCCCCCAAGGAGAAGCCCATCTCCTACCTCGAAGCCGAAGACGAGCTGGACGGAGGCTCCTCGCGTGAGGATGCTGTGGTAGGCGTGGTTAACGAAGAGGAAATCCAGGATTCCCAGCAAACATCAAGGCTGAGGCGAGAGGAAGGAATTGGGAGGAGGGGAGGGAACGACCCTCGAGGTGGGGAGGAGACACCACCCCCCCCCCCAAAAAAAAACCACCTGAAAGCTCTGAGGGTCACACCCCAGCGCGTAGCCCACCAGAAGAGCGGGACCCTCGAGAGACATCGGTCCCAGGGGCAGGGCTAAATGGCTCTGCGCTAATGAAGGGCCAAATTAATTAATCCCAGGAACGAGGCTGCCTCATTTGAAGCCCCCTCTGCTCCGAGCCAACGCCTTGTGTCCTCATAAACCCCTCCAATTCCTTCAAAAAGTCATTTTGACGTCGCTAAATCCCCCTTTTCCGGAAGCAGAAATAGATTTTTCCATGAATCCGGCCTTGTGTTTCTCCCACCCGATAAAGCCGGAGCTCGTTAAACCCCAGTAACCCCATTCCGCTCCGGCTGCAGCCCAATTAACTCCCCCTTCGTTAACGAAGATGACTTTTATCAAGCGTGGACGGCCGCCCCGGGTTTTTCCCCCGTCACATGCAAATGCGTCGTCAAAATTATCTTTCCTGAGCAGCTGCCGGCAACGCGCCCAACGGCAAAAGTGGGGAAAAGCGAGATACTCACAGACGATACGGAAGTGGAAGAGCCAGGAGATGTTGGGGCTCCTTTCCATCTGCAAAAAAAAAAAAAAAAAAAGAGATGGGAAAAGGGTGGAATCTTCCTCCCAAAATTAAAAAAAAAAAAAAAAACCCAACAAAAACCCAACTTTTTTTTATTTTTTGACATTCATTTTCTCACTCACAAAGTCCACCCGGTCTTCAGCCAACCAGTGGAAGCATTTGAGGAAGAGGAGGAGGGTGAAGAGGGCGACGAAGCGAGGGCTGAAGTCGTCCCTGAAGACGGTGAAGGCCAGGCAAGTCTCCGTCACGGCGTACCACGACCGCTCCAGTAAGTGCTGGGGGTGGGGGAGGGCGGTGAGGGGGGAGGGGGGGAGGCTTCCCCCCCCCCAGCCTTGAGGTCAAAATGGAGCCAAAAGACTCGCGGGGGGTCAAAATCCCCCCCCAAATGGGTTTCCAAGGTCTCTTGGGGTTCAAAACCCCCCTCAAAAAACCGAGCCAAAGGTCTCCTGGGGTTCAAAATCCCCCACAAAAATGGAGCCAAAGGCCTCTTGGGGTTCAAAATCCCCCCCAAATGTAGGCAAAGGCCTCTGGGGGTTCACAATTCTCCCCAAAAAACGGCGCCCAAGGCTTCTCAAGTTTCAAAATCCCCCCCCAAAATGGTACCAAAAGCCTCTTGGGGTTCAAATCCCCCCCCAGAATGGAGCCAAAGACCTCTCAGAGTCCAAAATCCCCCCCCCCAAATGGAGCCAAAGGCCTCTGGGGGTTCACAATTCTCCCCAAAAACGGCACCCAAGGCTTCTCAAGTTTCAAAATCCCCCCCCAAAATGGTACCAAAAGCCTCTTGGGGTTCAAATCCCCCCCCCAGAATGGAGCCAAAGACCTCTCAGAGTCCAAAATCCCCCCCCAAATGGAGCCAAAGGCCTCTGGGGGTTCAAAATCCCCCGCAAAAATAGAGCCAAAGGCCTCTTGGGGTTCAAAATCCCCCCCCAAAATTGAGCCAAAGGCCTCTTGGTGTTCAAAATCCCCCCCCAAATGGTACCAAAAGCCTCTGGGAGTTCAAGATCCCCTCCAAAATGTAGCCAAAGGCCTCTGGGGGTTCACAATTCTCCCCAAAAAACGGCGCCCAAGGCTTCTCAAGTTTCAAAATCCCCCCCCCCAAATGGTACCAAAAGCCTCTTGGGGTTCAAATCCCCCCCCCCCAAAATGGAGCCAAAGGCCTCTTGGTGTTCAAAATCCCCCCAAAATGGTACCAAAAGCCTCTGGGGGTTCAAGATCCCCCCCCAAAATGGAGCCAAAGACCTCTCAGGGTCTGAAATCCCCCCCAAAAATGGAGCCAAAGGCCTCTGGAGGTTCCAACCCCCCCCCCAAAACCCCCTCAGCACCCCCATGTCCCTGCAGGCTTTGTCCCCCATGATGGCACCGCCGCCTCCTCCAGCCCTGGCAACAGATCCGCCCGTCCCTGGCGCCGAATTGAAACCGTTCCTCGCCATCGCTCACCTCCATCTCCGCTGCCCGCAGCTGCCCGAAAAAAACTTTGCCCATAAATTTCCCCAGGAGAAAAAACCAACACGAAGGCCTGGATGTAGAGAACCTGCGAGGGAAAAGCAGGGAGGGGAAAGGAGGTGAGGGGGAAGAAGCTGCGGCGCAGCCAAAACCCGTTTCAGTGACAACAGGGTGCAGGGGAAGGTTCGGTGGCGCCAATTTGGGTTCCCAGGGGATGGAGGCGACGGTAACGGGGTCCAGGCAGCCCCCCAAAATGGGGTTGGGGCCGAGTCCAGCGCTCCCGTGTCGGCAAGAGGAGGCGGCAGCGCGGGGTGCAGGTGCTTACCCTCTCCAGGGGATCACCAGTGGTTTTGGTGAGCACCGTTGAACGGAAAACGACCCGTTTTAGTCGCCAAAAGCAGAAGTGAGCCGTGCTGGCAGCTCCCACCCCCTCCCCCCCGGCCCGTACCACTAAGCTACCGTGCGAGCCGGGAGGCTCGTGGGCCTCCCCAGGCTCTACGGCTTAATTACCCACCGCTAATTAATTCAGGGGGGTACTTACTGCCATGCTGGGGCTGGATTTGGTGAGATACACCACGGTGGGGTAGAACTGGTGCTTTAGGTAGTAGGCGTGAGCCACCACCGCCGTCGTCAGCGCCAGGCTCCCTGCCATCACCACCGCTGTGCAGATCATCTCCCCGGCTCGGCCTGGCGGATTAAACCCCATCAAATCACACCAAAAAAAAAGGATTTTTGCTAAAAAACCCCACTAATTAGTGTAAAATCAGGGAGTAAACGGTTGCCCACACATTTTTGGGACGCGGTCAAGCCCCTTTTTGGAGCGATTTCAGAAAATAAACCCCTAAAACTAAAGATGCCGGGAAGAAGTTGATCTTTTTTGAACTCGTTAACGATTCCTGCGGGTAACGACAAACGTGCGGCGTCAAACAGAGCTTTTCTGCCCCAAAAAAGCTCCCAGAGGAGCCGCCAGCCCGTGTCCTACATACTCAGTGTCACCAGCTGCCATGTCCCCACTCCCGTGTCCCCAGATGTCACCTCCTTGTCCCCCCTCGCTGCACTGGGGGGGCAGACCACCCCCGTCCCAGTGGCACGCCCCCCCTCCCCACTCGCACCCTGCCCCCCCCAGGTGACAGACCACCTTCTCCAACCCCTGTCCCCCCACCTCCCCCTGCCCCACACAGTGCCCCCACCTCCCTCCCCCCACACCCTGTAACCCCCCTAAGACCCCAGGCTCTGCCACACCGCAGACCCCAGACCCCCATGCCCTCCCCACCCCTCTAACTGTCCCCAATGTCCCCATCACCTCCGTGTCCCAGCCCCACAAGCGCACCCGTCCCCCCCCCATGACGTCCCCTACCCCTCTAGGCACCCCCCGCCCTATCCCAGCCCCCCGTGCCCTGCCCACCCTCACACCCCAACGCCCCCCAGGTCTCCCGTATCCCTCTCAGGCCCCATCTGGGCCCCCAGTTGCCCCCCCCACGTACCCCCGAAACCCCCATCCCTCCAACCCGCCCCCCACGCCCCACCGCAGCCCTCCAAGCGCCCCGCCCCCCCCCCCCCCCCACCACGTACCACCCTCCCCCAACCCCGCCCCTCCCCCTCTCCTCCTCCACCAGGGGCCCAAGATGTCACCAGCCCCCCACGACCCCCTGGTCCCCCCCTTTCTCTCCAGCTCCTCCCCAAGCCCCCCCAGGGCCCGCTCCCCCCCTCAGGCCTCAGTGTCGTCACCCCCCCACCCCACCCCACTCACTCGGTTCGAGCCCAGCCGTCGGTCGCCGCCCGCCCCTCCCCCCCGCCTCTAGGCCGCTCCCCTCCCGGAAGCGCCTCAATGCGCGACACCTCACTTCCGCCTGGGCCGCACCACCCTCTACCGGGGGGGGGGGGAACTGGGGGGGACGCCACTTCCTCGCTGCTCCCTCCCCCCGACCCCACTCCCCTATAACGGCTCCTCCCGAGGGACACACTGAGGGTCCCCCTTCCCCGCTCGCCCCCCACGCGTGGTGTGGGATGCGCCACGAACCCCCCAAACCCTGTGAGATTCCACCCCCCCCAAGCCCGCACTTGGTACATTCCGAGCTGCCCCCCCCCCCCCGCCAGAGCTGGAGTGGGCGGGAACGCCAAGGGTCCCGTGTCTCGCTCTCATTGGCCAGCCCCCGCGCCCTTCGGCCAATCAGAAAAATCCCCCGCGCTGCGCCGCCTAATCGGCGGCTGTTGCGATGAGTTGCGCTCGGCCTCAGCCCTGCTCGCTCCCCTCACGGCGAGCCCTGGGCGGGCTGGCGGCAGGCCCCGAGACCCCCTCGGCCACCCTAACTGAAGCGGATTTGCCTTTTTATGTCCTTTTTTCGTACGTCACGTCACACTCGAGTGGTTTGCGTGGCCTCTGGTCGCTTCGCAGCCCCTTTTCCTGACGCTTTTTTCCTCAGAAAAGCTCCAAATCCCTCAGCTGGCCCCGCGGCGGAGCAACGCGCTCTCCCTCCCACCGCCCCACCCTTCACACTTGCCGCCTCACAGAGCCCAGCCTATTAGCGACGACTCCTCCGCTGCTCCTCGCCTCTGATTGGCTTACATCGCCCGTCGTCCCACCTCCCCGTTTTTGACAGACAGCGGCGGGTGAGGGAGGGGAGGGGGGGTCATGAGGGCTCCTCCTTCTCCGCCTTCTGATTGGCTGCGCCGCCGGCAAGCGGCCTATAGAAGACGGCGCTCGCTGCGGAGGCGGGATCAGGCAGGCTCCGCCCTCCTCGGCGCATGCGCAGTTCGCCCCCCACGCTCAGCTCAGGTGAGGGGGGAGGAAAAAGGGCGGGAAAATCGGTTGTGCGCGGCATTTGCTTCCTTGAGGCGATTTCTCCGCTTCTCGCCTTTTCTGAGGGGGAAAAGGGTGGTGCTATGAGGTAAACTTACCCTGTTCCCACCCTGTCTGTTGAGGGGACGCTGAGCCCTGGTGTTGTGAGGTGAAAGCAATCCCTTTATTTTTTTTTCCTGCCCCTTTGTGTGAGGGGACAATGCCTCGCGGTGTCTCAGATCCTCTGTGGTGAGGGGAGCGGGGTTTTAGGGGAATGCAGAGGGAGGATTTCCAGCTCTCAGGGCTCTACTGGCCTCCTGTACTATGCCCTTTTACTCTGCTGTGGGACCAAAGGAGAGAAGTGCAGCTCTTCAAGCGTTTTTCTCTTTGCTTGGAAAATCCTCTGAGGGGGGGAGAGCATCTCTTACCTCATTGAAACAAAACTTAGGTGCCCCTGAGCACAAACGAACGGCTTTGAGTAGGAGGATGCACTAAGATGGGAGTAAAAATGCTCTTTTTTTTTCTATCATTTGTGGTGGTTTGTGAGGGAGGCTATCGCAATGTCTTCACATCCCAAGGAGGTGGCAAGCCATGCCTCGGCAACTGAGTGACGGCAATCCTACCAAAGTGCCCTGAAACTACAAATAAAAATGGCTTTTCTGTTATTTCTCAAATAGTTTTCAGGCAAGTTGTTGGGAAGCTGCGAGGGCAAGACGGGGCGCTGGGTAGTTGGAGACCGGGCACTGGGGAATAAAGTAATAAAACCTGTGAGAATGAGGTGGGTTTTATTTTTTAATTGAAGATATCTGCCGTTTAATATTTTGGGGGCTAAATCTGTTCGGTTTGTTACTCCTTTGACTGAGACGGGAGCTATTTTAACTGTAAATTGTTTTATTTGTTGGGCTATTGATCCTTTTCAGCATCTGATGCCTGTAAGTGAGATGTATATATATTAAATTTTTTCTGAGGGTGGTAGTTATATTGATTGAGTCTTTTAGTTTTTAAATTTTGAGTCTTTTAATTGTAAACAGAGTCTCTCTGGGGGCAGCTCAGCTACTGCCCCCCACCTCCAACCCTTTCAAAGCAGCCTGCATTTCTAAACCAGGAGTTCTAGCTTATTTTTTTAATTTTAAAAAGCCTCTTTTTTTTTTTTTTTTTTTTTTTGTCAACAGCAGGTTAAGCTTTCCCAGCAGGCGTTTTTTGAGGTATTTCGGGGTATTTTTTAAAAAAGTATCACTCAGGGTTGAGGGCTGGATGCTCCTTGTGTCCCGAAGACAGGGAGCTGGTGGCTCTCAAAAGTCTTTTTCTCCTCATTAACTTGCCTAAACAATGCGGGGGGGGGGGGGGGGGGGCGGGGGAAAAAGGTAAAATATTGGGAGGACCCCCAGAATTTGATAAATAAAGATAAATAAGGAAATCGGGGTGAGAAGGATGTTGAGATGCTGCGTTGAATGGGGGGTGGTTTGGTGTTTTTTAGGGGTCTTGGGGGCTTGGTGTCGCATTTTGGTAGTAGAAGGCAAAATTCAGCACCTTAAATCATCTTAGAAAGTATTAATTGAGAAAGAAACTACATTAAAAAGAACATTTTTATTTGTTGGGGAATGTCTTGTTTCGGTCTGTTTTGGGGCTGGAGGGGGGGGATTTCTGCACCGTTCCTGTGGCTAGGAATGAGTTAAACCTGAGCTCATTGAAACGTGGAGGGTATTTTTGTCTTAATATATATTTTGTTTTGCCTTAAAATTACTTAAAATGGTAATAGGTGGAGGAAAATCGGATCAGGGCAGTTACTCCACCCTGAGGCTTCCCTGGGGATGAAGCCCTTGTTACTCCACCAAAAGCCCGTAGAAGCTGATGTAAATACTCATCTCAACCACAATTATTCCTAATTAAAAAAAAAAAAAACCAAAAAAACAAAACCCCTAAATTTTTACAGTCTGAAGAGCTTGGAAGTGGCTGAAAAGGGATCCAGCACCTTAAACCGGTGGGTTTTGGTGCAGCGGGTGGGGTGGTACCAGGAGTGAGGGGCTGCCCTGCTTCATTACTGCTCGCTAATGACCCCGTCTTAATTGGGGTCCAGCCAGCAGTGCCTGATGCCTCAACAATAACGCAAAAAAAAAAAAAACCCCTGGTGGTGTGTAAAATGAGCCTTTTAAAAATTAACGTTTGGTGTTGGGTGTGAGATGCTGCTTGGGATTACGCTTCGGTGTCCCGTGGCGTCAATGAGGTGTTGGGGATTTGGGGCGTTTTGGGGGGGGGATTTGGGGTGTTTGAATGGTTCATCTGGTCATTTTGGGGGGGGATTTGGTGCTTTTTGGGGGGGAATTTGGGGCGTTTGAATAGTTCATCTGGTTGATTTGGGGTGTTTGCTTGGGATTGCGCTTCGGTGTCCCGTGGCGTCAATGAGGTGTTGGGGATTTGGGGCGTTTTGGGGGGGGATTTGGGGTGTTTGAATGGTTCATCTGGTCATTTTGGGGGGGGATTTGGTGCTTTTTTGGGGGGAATTTGGGGCGTTTGAATGGTTCATCTGGTTGATTTGGGGTGTTTGCTTGGGATTGTGCTTCGGTGTCCCCATGGCGTCAATGAGGTGTTGGGGATTTGGGGCGTTTTGTGGGGGGGGATTTGGGGTGTTTGAATGGTTCATCTGGTCATTTTGGGGGGGGATTTGGTGCTTATTTGGGGCGTTTGAATGGTTCATCTGGTTGATTTGGGGTGTTTGCTTGGGATTGCGCTTCGGTGTCCCTTGGCGTCAATGAGGTGTTGGGGATTTGGGGCGTTTTGGGGGGGATTTGGAGCATTTGAATGGTTCTTCTGGTTGACTTAGGGCGTTTGAATGGTTCATCCTGTTGTTTGGGGGGGGATTTGGGGCGTTTGAATGGTTCATCTGGTCGATTTGGGGCGTTTGAATGGTTCATCTTGTCGTTTTGGGGGGGATTTGGAGCTTTTTGGAGGGGTTTGGATCAAGTTTTGGGGTGGCTGGTCTGTGTTTTTGGGGAAAGCTTGAAGGTTTTTGGGATTTCAGGGTGTTGGTCTGTTTTTTGAGGGGGGGCTGTGGGCATTTGGTCTGTTTTGGAGGGGGCATTTGGTTTGGTATTTTGGGGGGGGCTGGAGGCATTTGATCTGATTTTGGGGGACTTTTGTGGTTTTTGGGGGGGCTTAGACTTGCTTTTATATGGGGGGGGGGCTTGGAGTTACTCTCCCCCTTACTCTCCCCCTCCCCCCACAGGCCAGTGCCCCCCCCTCCATGAAGCCCCCCGCTTCACCAGCCCCCCCCAGGCGACGAGAGCTCCCCCCCACAGCAGCACCCAAACACGGGGGGCCAACGAGGAGCCCCCCAACCCCCACTGCAGCTCCCACAGCCCTCCACCCCCACCGCCAGGAGCGGGAAGCCTTCTTCACCCTGCTGGGTAAGGGGGCTGGGGGGCGTGGACCCCCTCCCTTCAACCCCCAAACCGGGGGATTTTTCCTTCGAATTATTTTTAGGGAATAATTATTATTTTCTTCTCGTTAAGATGATGACGTGGTGCAGGAGTTCCTGGCTACAGATGTGTGTTGCAGGGTGTCCGATAAGGTTAGTCCCTCAAATATCGTGGGTTTATTATTTTTAATTAAAAAAACCCCACGTTTCAGAACTTATCTTTTCTTTTTTGACCTAAACCCACCTTTTTTTTTCCTCATTTCCCAGTACCTGCTGGCGATGGCGCTGACGTACTTCAAGCGGGCTGGCTTGCCCACCAGCGAGTACACCCGCCTCAACCTCTTCACCGCCCTGTGCGTACCCCGCTAATGACTCTAATGACACCCACTAATGAAGCAGGGGGGCCTTAATTATGCCCGCTAACGAAGCGAGGCAGGGGGGGCTCCAACGTTACCCCCCACTCCCAAAAGGGAGCATCCCAAACCGGGCTGAAATCCCCCCAAAGGCAGTTATCACAGACACCCCCAAGCCGCCTTGTCCGCTTCCCGCTCTTCTGCCTGCGAAATTTTCCCAAAATCCCTGGAATTCACCCCATTTCCCCCCCCGTAGGTACTTAGCGAACGACATGGAGGAGGATGAGGAGGAGCACAAGTACCGCATCTTCCCCCTGGGCGCTCGGCCACCGCTGGCACCGGCTCTTTCCCCCGCTTCCTCCGACGCCGCGACCACCTCTGGGCCCGCATGAGTTACCGAGCGGCCGTCAGCCGCCGCTTGCTGTGAGGAGGTGGGTGCCGTGCCCCCCAAAAACTCCCAAAAATCCCAGGAATTTCACCCCAAAAACCCCCACCCTTCCAAACCTTTCCGCTCCCTTCAAAAATTCCTTTAAAACGAGGTGGGGGTGGGGGGCGGAAAAGAAGTTTTACGGTGGGGTTCCACCTGCTGCTGCTGGGCCTGCTGGAAAACTTCCTTTTTCCCCCCAAAATTATGGGTTTTTTTAGGGTGAATTAGTGGGGGTTTTGGGGTCAGGCAAGGGGGTGCTGTTTAACACTGAGGCAGATGGTTTGAGCCCCCAAAATGCAGCGGTTTAGCCCAGAAATTGTGGGGTCTCAAAGCCTCAAAATGGGGGGAGTTCAGGTCTTGAAAACGGGGGGTGGTTTTGAGCCCCCAAACTGCAACAATTAAGTCCCCAAAATGGGGGGGGTTTAGCCCCAAAACTACAGGGCTTTTAAAACGCCAAAATGGGGGGGGTTGGGGTGGCCCCAAATCTGTGAGTTTTAAGCCTCAAAATGGGGCAGTTTAGCCCCAAAATTGCAAGTTTTTGTTTAAACCTGAAAGTGGGGGGGGGTGTAGCCCCAAAACCATGGGGTGTTTAAAACCCCGAAATGGGGGGGGGGGGGGGGAGGTGGCCCCGGACCAGCAGGGAGTTCAAAGTGCCCCCAAAAGGGGGTGGGGGGTTGGGCCCCAAAGTGGGGGTGTTGGTGCCCCCTAAAGGGGGGGGGTTGGTGCCCCCAAGGGGGGGGGTTGGGCCCCCGGGGGGGGGTGTTCCCCCCCCCCCACACACCTGGTTTCACGGGGTGCACTGTGCCGGCAGGTGATGGCGCTGGAGCCCCGGCACTGGGCCTGGCAGCGGGAGCGGCCCCCCCCACCTGGGTGGGACCCCCCGCCATGCCCTGCCCGCACCCAGCCCCCCCCTCCAGGAGGAGGAGGAGGAGGAGGAGGAGGAAGATGCTGCCTGGGGCCAGGAGCCCCTCGCCCTGCCAGCCCCCCCCGAAACCGACACTTTGGGCTGAAATCCCCCCCAAATTGGGGCTCTGGATGCGCTTTTTTACCCCCCCATTTATTGAAACCCATTTGGGGGGGGTTTCACTACCCCTCCCCAGCTGGGTGGGAGCCACTGTGTGAATTGGGGGATCTGGGGGGGAATTGTCCCATTTTTATCCCATTTTGTCCCATTTCCCCTTTATAAATCACATTATTTGATTAAAAATTACCCAAAATCGCCCTGTTCTCTCCCCCTTGCTGCTTTCCCTGGGTTTTAATAACTCCCCGGTGGGGTGGGGGCCATGCTGCGACCCCCCCCCCGCTCCCCCCAGTGCCTTCCCCCCTCTTTTCATCCAAACCCCAGCAAAAACGGGCAAGAGGAAATAACTACACAAAACCCCCCAAATCCCCGTTTTTTTTGGGGAGAGGGGGGGAAAAAGAAATAAAAATGTTTTTTGGGGGGGGTTGTGTCCCCCTGCCCCCCCCCCCCTCCCTGTGGGCCCCCCCCCCTCCCCAGAGCTCAGACGCTGAGTGAGGGCGCAGGGACGGGCCTGCAGGTAGGGATGGTGGCTACATGTGTGTCACATACGTGTCCTGGCCCTCAACATGTGTTACATGTGCTCAGGGTTTCTATGGGCGTGTTCCTGGTCTCCTGGGCCCTGCACATGTGTGTCCCCTGGTACTACATGTGTGTCCTGGCCCTGCACACGTGTGTCCCCTGGTACTACATGTGTGTCCTGGCCCTCTGCACATGTGTCCCCATGTGTCACCCATGTCCCCAGCTCTCTGCACACACATGACTTGGCCCCTTCACACGTGTCTACCTGTGTGTCCTGGCCCTCTGCACATGCATGTGCTCCTGCCCCAGCTCATTGAACATGTGTCCCAGCCCCTCACACATGTGTTGCCATGTGTCCTGGTCCTCTGCACATGTCCCATGTGTCCCCCAGCCCTCTGCACACACGTGTCACCCCCCTGTCCCCCCAGCCCTCTGCACACATGTGTCACCCCCCTGTCCCCCAGCCCTCTGCACACACGTGTCCCCCTGTGTCCCAGCACTCTGCACACACATGTCCCCCACGTGTCCCAGCTCTCTACACACACATGTCCCCCACGTGTCCCAGCTCTCTACACACACATGTCCCCACATGTCCCAGCCCTCTGCACATGTGTGTCCCAGCTCTCTACACACACGTCCCCACGTGTCCCAGCCCTCTGCACATGTGTGTCCCAGCTCTCTACACACACATGTCCTCATGTGTCCCAGCCCTCTGCACATGTGTCCCAGCTCTCTACACACACATGTCCCCCACGTGTCCCAGCCCTCTGCACATGTGTGTCCCAGCTCTCTACACACACGTCCCCCCCACGTGTCCCAGCCTCTGCACATGTGTCCCAGCTCTCTACACACACATGTCCCCACGTGTCCCAGCCCTCTGCACCCCCTCACCCACACGTGTGTCCCACACATGTCCGGCCCCCTGCACACGCGTGTCCCATGCGACACAGCCCCAGCTCCCACCCCCCCCACACACCCCGTTGCAATGCGGCAAAAAAACCCGCAGCCGCCCGCTGGAGCCAAACCCCTCAGAAAACGACCCCAAAAACGGCGCGGGGGGTGGGGGGTGGGGGTGCCCCCAACCCCTCTCCCCACCCCCCCCCCTCCCCCTGCCCCCCCCCCCCCAGCCCCTGAGGGAGGAGCGATGCAGGGAGGAGCCTCAGCGCAGGCAGGCGGGGGCTCAACCCGGCCTCGCCTTCCTGCTTAAGGAAATTAATCATTTTTTTTTCTTCTTTTTCCTCCTTTGACCCAAAAGCAGCGAGTTTGGGAGCATCCCCCCTCCCCCCACAGCGAGGTAAGACCCCCCCCACCCCGGGAGGTGACAGTCCCAGCAGCGGGGTGACAAGGCGGGAAGCGCTTCCCCTTCACCTCAACTTTCAGCGCTTATACAACTCCCCAGCACTGCCAAACTGAGTGAAAAAACGGGCAAAATGGGCAAAACTTCGCAGTTTGGCCCAGTTTGCCCCATTCTGGCAGCTGGGAAGGGGTTGGGAGCTTGCACACACACCCCCCCCCCCCCCCCCCCCCAATCCAAGTGGTGTTTCAACCGGAAAAGTTTTTTCTGATTAAATTTGCCTCAAGACTGGGGGAAAACAGGGGAAATTTGAGGGTTTTAAAGGTTTTTTTTGTTGAAAATTGAGTGGTTTTGGGGCATTTTCCTTATTTTTTGTGGTTTCTCCCTAGCGCCACGGGAGGGGACGGGGGAACCGAGGTGCCGCCACCGGGCCGAGCCGTCACCCCACCGCACCTGCCAGGCCGCTGGTCCCCGCCGCCCTGGAAACGGGCTGAAAAAAAACGGTGATTTTGGTCCAGCTGACTCCAAAAAAAGTATATGGGGAGGGGCTGGGTGGTGGGGGGGGGGGGAGGGCAGGGGGCTTCTTTTTGGAGGGACACACAGGGAAGCAGAGGGAATCCCTCTGGGGGGCAGGTGGGTAATGGGGGTGACTCGTTAACGAGAACCTCGTTAATGGGGAAAATGCTTAATGAGAGCCTCGTTAATGGGGGAGGGGGGGGAGGGAGCAGGGTCCCTAACGTGGTGGAGCACCCCGGGAGCTAGGCCTCAAATCGCGCCCCGGGGGGGGGGCAGTTAGAGCCCCCTCCCCTCGCCCCAGCCCTCATTTTGGGGACAAATTAGACATTTTTGGGGCAAATTAGACAGTTTGGGGGCAAAATCCCCCGGTTTTTGGGTGCCCCTGAGCCCCACCAAGGGCTTTGGGGTGCCGGCCCCCACCCTGTGTTTGGCATCTGTGGGGTGCCAACGCCCGTGTCACCTTCGTTGTCATCCCCGCAGTGCCTCTAATTAGTTTCTGATTACGCTCCCCTATGCTTAATTAAACTCCCCTATGCTTAATTAACCTCTTCTAAGTTTAATTAAGATCTTGACGAGTTTAACACGGGCCCGGCAGCGCTGCTTGGGGCTGCGCTACCGGGGAGCGGCCGGGACACAACGCCCCAACTTGCAGGACCTGTTTTTGGGGCCGTTTCCCCTCATTTCCCCCAAATTTGGGACCGCCCAGTGCCGTAATTACCGTTTTTTTTTTTAATTACCACGGGGCTATTTCGAGGTTAAACCCAACTATTTTGGGCCCGATCTGGTTACAAGCAGCCAGCAGCTGCCATGGGGGGAGGGGGGGGGAGGGGGGGGCAGGAGGGGGGGGAGGGCTTCTCCGCCCTGCAAATTCCCGTTTTTTACCCCAAAACGGCAGTGGGGTTTCACCAAAATCACCCCGATCACCCCCAAATCGGTGGGATCCCGAATTTGGGGGGAGATACGGTGGGTTTTGGTGTTTTCCCTCCAAAATTCAGCTCGCCGCGGGATCAAAAACGGCGCTGCGATTTAATAATGCCCCAAAATGTGGGTTTTTGGGGGGAAAATCCCCTTTTTTTTCCCTTGGAGCTGCTTGGGGATCCTAAAGCAGCCCCCAAATTCCCAAATCCCCCCCCAAATCCACCCAAAATGTGTTGTTTGGGGGGGGGGGGGGGGGAATCCCCTTTTTTTTTCCTTGGAGGTGCTTGGGGATCTTAAAAGAGCCCCCAAATTCCCAAATCCCCCCAAAATGTGTGTTTTTTGGGGAAAAAATCCCCCTTTTTTTTCTCTTTGGAGCTGCTTGGGGATCCTAAATCAGCCCCCAAATCCCCCCAGAATTTGGGGTTTTTTTTGGGAAAAATCCCCCTTTTTTTTAATTCAAGCTGCTTGGGCATCCTAAAGCAGCCACCAAATTCCCAAATCCCCCCCCAGATCCCCCCAAAATGTGTTTTTTGGATGGGGAAAATCCCCTTTTTTTTTTCCTTGGAGGTGCTTGGGGATCTTAAAAGAGCCCCCAGATTCCCCAAATCCCCCCAAAATGTGGTTTTTTGGGGGGGAAAAAATCCCCCCTTTTTTTAATTGGAGCTGCTTGGGGATCCTAAAAAGAGCCCCCAAATTCCCAAATCCTCCCAAATGTGGTTTTCTGGGGGGAAAAATCCCCCTTTTTTTTTTTCCCTTGGGGATCTTAAAAGAGCCCCCAAATTCCCAAATCCCCCCCAAATCCCCCCAAAATGTCGTTTTCTAAAGCCGCCGTGTCCCCCCTTCCCTTCCAGGCCAGAGACCCCCGCCCCCGTGGCTGTGATGATGCCACGTTAGCTCCCCCCGCTAACGAGCAGCACCGTTATCTACCCTCAGAACCCCGTGGTTTAATTAACGAGGGGACCCCCAAATTGATCCCGGCGTGACGCAGAGCGTAGGCGCCGCGGTGGCACCGCCCAGGAGGAAAATTTGGTGGAACCCCATCGTTTTGGTGGGGTTTTTTTTTTGTTTGTTTGGGTTTTTTTGGTTTTTTTCCCCCCTGGATTTCCTCATTTCCCGCGTTTTCTCCCCAGGATGGCGGAGGAGCCCATCGTGCCGGTGTATTGCACCGGCGTTTCGGCGCAGGTACAGCGGCAACGGGCGAAGGCGCTGGGCTTGGGGCGACACGACAACGCGGTGCGGTTACCTGGGGCAGGACTACGGGCGTTTGGTGGAGGAATGTCGTCGTTCCGGCACCTTCTTCTCGCGACCCAAACCTTCCCGCCGGCTCCGGCATCCCTCGGCTTCCGCGAGCTGGGACCCGGCACCGCCAAAACCCACGGCGTCCAGTGGAAGAGGCCAACGGTGAGACGCGGCGTTAACCACGAGGCGCTAATTAAACCGCCGCGGAGGGAGCGGCGGGGTTGGGGGTTGGGGTTGCTTTGGTGGCACTGGGGAAAAAATTGTAAATCTCGGGAGTTGTGGGGATTTTTGGTGAAATTTGGGGGGTTTTGGTGAGGTTTGGGGGAGTTGTGCATGTTAATGGGGGGGGATTTGGGGAATTTTGGTGAAATTTTGGTAAAGGTTGGTGATTTTTGCATGTTAATGGGGGTGATTTGGGGGAATGTTGATGGAATTTTGGTGATTTTGGTGAAGGTTGGTGTTTTTTGTATGTTAATGGGGGTGATTTGGGGGAAATGATGGGGAATTTTGGTGATTCTGGTGAAGGTTGGTGATTTTTGCATGTTAATGGGGGTGATTTGAGGAAATGTTGATGGAATTTTGGTGATTTTGGTGAAGTTTTGTGGGTTTTTGCATGTTAATGGGGGTGATTTGAGGAAATGTTGATGGAATTTTGGTGATTCTGGTGAAGGTTGGTGATTTTTTGCATGTTAATGGGGGTGATTTGAGGAAATGTTGATGGAATTTTGGTGATTTTTGGTGAAGTTTTGTGGTTTTTTGCATGTTAATGGGGGTGATTTGGGGGAATGTTGATGGAATTTTGGTGATTTTGGTGAAGGTTGGTGATTTTTGCATGTTAATGGGGGTGATTTGGGGTAATGTTGATGTAATTTTGGTGATTTTGGTGAAGGTTGGTGTTTTTTGCATGTTAATGGGGGGTGATTTGGGGGAATGTTGATGGAATTTTGGTGATTTTGGTGAAGGTTGGTGTTTTTTTGCATGTTAATGGGGGTCATTTTGGGGAATATTGGTGAAATTTTTGGGGAAAGTTGGTGATTTTTGCATGTTAATGGGGGTGATTTTGGGGAATGGGAATTTTGGTGATTTTGGTGAAGTTTGGTGATTTTTGCATGTTAATGTTGCTGGATTTTGGTGGATGTAGGGTGAAATTTTGGTGAATTTGGTGAACTTTCGTGATTTTTGCATGTTAATGTTGCTGGATTGGGGTGGAATTTTGGCAAATGTTGGTGGATTTTGGCGAATGTTGGTGGATTTGGGGGAATGCTAGTGAAATTCTGGCAATTTTGGTGAAGTTGGGTGATTTTTGCATGTTAATGTTGCTGGATTTTGAATTTTGGCGAATGATGGTGGATTTTGGTAATTGTTGCTGGATTTTGGGGAACGTTGGTGAAATTTTGGTGAAGCTTGGTGATTTTTGCATGTTAACATTGCTGGAATTTTGGCGAATAGCGCTGGAATTTGGCGAATAGCGCTGGAATTTTGGCGAATGGTGGATTTTGGTAATTGTTGCTGGATTTGGGGGAACCTTGGTGCGATTCTGGTGAAACCTGGGGCGATGCGGTGACCGCGGCCGGGGTGTCTCCCCACAGGAGCTGTGCCCAGCGCCCGCAGTTCATCGTGGACGGGGCCACCCGCACCGACATCTGCCAGGGAGCGCTGGGTAGGGAGTGCCACCGTTTCGCTTTGCCTATTTTCCCCCTTTTTTTCCCCTCAAATTGGAGGGTTTGGGTGGAGGGGAGGGTTGAACAGAGGCCACTCGGCTCACCACAGCTGGCACCGAGCGGCCCGGCCGTGGCTTCCCCCGAACGCCCGTGGGGTGCAAAAAAACCCCGACTCCCTTGGTTGTCGTATGACCGAAAAATTGCTTTTTTTACCCCAAAACTGAGAGGGAGGGGGTGCCCCCCGCAGGTGACTGCTGGCTGCTGGCGGCCATTGCGTCCCTGACCGCTCAACGAGACCCTCCTGCACCGCGTGGTGCCGCACGGGCAGAGCTTCCAGCACGGCTACGCCGGCATCTTCCACTTCCAGGTGAGAGGCCTGACCCTCCCCCAAAAATTCTGGGGGTCCCCACCCCCCCCCCCCCCCGCCCACTCCGTGGCCCCTCTCCCCCTGTTTTGGGGGTCCCCCTGTCATTTTGGGGGTCCCCTCTGCCATCTTCAGCCTCACCTCCTTCCTCCGCTTCCTCCTCCCCCCCTCTCCCCCTTCCTCCTCCCCCTCTCCCCTTCCTCCTCCCCCCCTCCCCCCTTCCTCCTCCCCCTCTCCCCTTCCTCCTCCCCCTCTCCCCTTCCTCCTCCCCCTCTCCCCTTCCTCCTCCCCCTCTCCCCTTCCTCCTCCCCCTCTCCCCCTTCCTCCTCCCCCTCTCCCCTTCCTCCTCCCCCCTCTCCCCTTCCTCCTCCCCCCTCTCCCCTTCCTCCTCCCCCTCTCCCCTTCCTCCTCCCCCTCTCCCCTTCCTCCTCCCCCCTCTCCCCTTCCTCCCCCCACCCTCTCCCCTTCCTCCCCCCACCCCTCTCCCCTTCTTCCCCCCACCCTCTCCCCTTCCTCCCCCCACCCTCTCCCCTTCCTCCCCCCCACCCTCTCCCCTTCCTCCCCCCCACCCTCCCCCCTTCCCCTTCATCCCCCACCCTCTCCCCTTCCTCCCCCCACCCTCTCCCCCTTCCTCCCCCCACCCTCTCCCCCTTCCTCCCCCCACCCTCTCCCTCTCCCCTTCCTCCCCCACCCTCTCCCTCTCCCCTTCCTCCCCCCACCCTCCCCCTCTCCCCTTCCTCCCCCCCACCCACCCCCTCTCCCCTTCCTCCCCCCCACCCTCCCCCTCTCCCCTTCCTCCCCCCCACCCTCTCCCTCTCCCCTTCCTCCCCCCACCCTCTCCCTCTCCCCCTTCCTCCCCCCCACCCTCTCCCTCTCCCCTTCCTCCTCCCACCCTCCCCCTTTCCCCTTCCTCCTCCCACCCTCCCCCTTTCCCCTTCCTCCCCCCACCCTCTCCCCTTCCTCCCCCCACCCTCCCCCTTTCCCCTTCCTCCCCCCACCCTCCTCCCTCTCCCCTTCCTCCCCCCTCCCTTCAGATCTGGCAGTTCGGCGAGTGGCTGGACGTGGTGGTGGACGACTACCTGCCCACCAAGGACGGGAAGCTGCTCTTCGTCCACTCCGCCGAGGGCACTGAGTTCTGGAGCGCCCTGTTGGAGAAAGCCTACGCCAAGTACGCCCCCGGCCTCCACCCCCCTGCTGCGTTTTGGTTCAAATCCCCTAAAAACGGTGAAATCTGCCCACCAGGGTGAACGGCTGCTACGAGGCGCTGTCGGGCGGCAGCACCTCGGAGGGTTTCGAGGACTTCACCGGCGGCGTGACCGAGTGGTACGACCTGCGCAAGCCCCCCGCCGACCTCTACCAGATCATCCTCAAGGCGCTGGAGCGCGGCTCCCTGCTCGGCTGCTCCATCGACGTGAGGCACCTTTTTTTTTTTTTTGGGTTGAAAACCCGAGGGTTTGGGGTTCGAAACATCAACGTTTTGGGGTGCGGTGACGCCTGGGGGGTTCCTCGCAGATCACGAGCGCCTTTGACATGGAGGCGGTGACGTTCAAGAAGCTGGTGAAGGGCCACGCGTACTCGGTGACGGGGGCCAAGCAGGTGAGAAAGTGGTGGTTTTTGGGGAGAAAGTGGTGGTTTTTGGGGAGAAAGTGGCGGTTTTGGGGGAGAAATTGGCGTTTTTTTGGGGAGAAAGTGGCGGCTTTGGGGGAGAAAGTGGCGGCTTTGGGGGAGAAAGTGGCGGCTTTGGGGGAGAGAACGGTGCTTCTTGGAGCGAAAATGGTGGGTTTTGGGGGAGCAAGTGGTGGTTTTGGGGAAGAAAGTGGCGGTTTTTGGGGGGAAAGCGGCGTGTTTTTGGGGCGAAAGCAGCGTTTTTTTGGGAAGAAAAGTGGCGGGTTTTGGGGAGAAAGTGGCGGGTTTTGGGGGGAAAGTGGCGGGTTTTGGGGAGAAATGAGGGTTTTGGGGCGAGAACGGTGGGTTTGGGGGTGAAAGTGGTGCTTTGGGGGGAGGAAACGGCACTTTTTGGGGAGAAAATGCCGCTTTTTGTGGAGAAACGAGGGGTTTGGGGAGAGAATGGTGCTTTTTGGGGCAAAACCAGTGGGTTTTGGGGAGGAAATGGTGCCTTTGGGGGAGAAACTGGAGGATTTTGGGGTGAAAACGGCGGGTTTTTGGGAGAAAGTGACGCTTCTGGGGGAGGAAAAGGTGCGTTTTGGGGAGGAAATGGCGTCTTTTTGGGGTGAAAACAGCACTTTTTGGGTCCCCGGCGCTGCCGGCGCCCTTTGCAGATCAGCTACCGCGGGCAGGCGCTGGGCCTGATCCGGATGCGCAATCCCTGGGGTGAAGTGGAGTGGACGGGCCCTTGGAGCGACAAGTGAGGAGGGCGATGCTTGGTTAGCGCTAATTAGCGGCAGGCTTCGTTAGCGCTAATGAGCGGCAGCGGCTCCGATCCCTTTGCCCGCAGCTCGGCCGAGTGGAACGCGGTGGAGCCCGGTGCTGCGGCAGCAGCTGATGGTCCGGATGGAGGACGGTGAATTTTTGGTGAGCGCTTCTGGAAACCGCTTCCCAGCCCTTCCCCCCCCCCCAAAGAGGAAGAACTTCCTCCTTTTCCATCTCTTCTTCCTCCAGGATGTCCTTCCGCGATTTCCTACGGGAATTCACCCGCCTGGAGATCTGTAACCTCACGCCCGACGCTCTCCAATCCACAAATTCCGCAAGTGGAACACGCGGCTCTACGACGGGCACGTGGCGGCGCGGCAGCACGGCCGGCGGTTGCCGGAACTACCCCGGTAGGTGCCACCGCCGCCGCGTTTCACCCCAAACTCCCCATTTTTAGCAGCGATCGTAACCTTTTTCCCCCCCCCCCTTTTTTTTTTTTTTTTTTAATCATTTCCAGCCACTTTTTGGATCAACACCCGCAATTTAAAATCCAGCTGGAGGAGGTGGACGACGAGCGGGATGGGGACGGCGGGCGCGAGCCCGGCTGCAGTTTCCTGCTGGCGTTGATGCAGAAACACCGGCG
>NW_026599574.1:0-32254 GCF_023634155.1 Falco peregrinus | reverse complement strand
TGGAGTCCCTTTTTGGGGTCCGGGGTCCATTTGGGGGGTCCGGGGTCCTTTTTGGTGGTCCCGGGTCCCGTTTTTGGGGTCTGGGGTCCCTTTTTGGTGGTCTGGGGGTCCCTTTTTGGGGGGTTCTGGGGTCCTTTGTGGGGGGGCTGGGGTATGTTTAGGGCGGTCTGGGGTCCCTTTTTGGGGTCTGGGGTCCCATTTGGGGGGTGTAGGGTCCATTTGGGGGGGCTCTGGGGTCCCTTTTTGGGGCTCTGTGGTCCCTTTTTGAGGGTCTGGGGTCCCATTTGGGGGGGTGTAGGGTCCATTTGAGGGGGGTCTGGGGTCCCTTTTTGGGGGTCTGGGGTGCTTTGGGGGGGGTTGGGGGTATGTTTAAGGCGGTCTGGGGCCCCTTTTGGGGGGGTCTGCGGCCCCTTTTGGGGGGGTCTGCGGTCCCTTTTTTGGGGGCTCTGGGGTCCTTTGGGGGGTCTGGGGTCCTTTGTGGGGGGGGGTGGGGTATGTTTAGGGCGTTCTGGGGTCCCTTTTTGGGGCTCTGTGGTCCCTTTTTGAGGGTCTGGGGTCCCATTTGGGGGGTGTAGGGTCCATTTGAGGGGGGTCTGGAGTCCCTTTTTGGGGGTCTGGGGTCCTTTGTGGGGGGGGTGGGGTATGTTTAGGGCGTTCTGGGGTCCCTTTTTGAGGGTCTGGGGTCCCATTTGGGGGGTGTAGGGGTCCATTTGAGGGGGGTCTGGAGTCCCTTTTTGGGGGGTCTGGGGTCCTTTGGCAGGGGCTGGGGTCCCTTTTTGGGGGGTCTGGGGTCCCTTTTTTGGGGGCTCTGCGGTCCCTTTTTTGGGGGCTCTGGGGTCCCTTTTCTGGGCTCTGGGGTCCCTTTTTGGGGGGCTCTGGGGTCCCTTTTTTGGGGTCTGGGGTCCCTCTTGGGGGCTCTGGGGTCCCTTTTTTGGGGGCTCTGGGGTCCTTTTGGTGGTCTGCGGTCCCTTTTCGGGGGCTCTGGGGTCCCTTTTGGGGGGGGTCTGGGGTCCCTTTTTGGGGGCTCTGGGGTCCCTTTTTTGGGGCTCTGGGGTCCCTTTTTTGGGGGGCTCTGGGGTCCCTTTTTGGGGGGCTCTGGGGTCCCTTTTTGGGGTCTGGGGTCCCTTTTTTGGGGTCTGGGGTCCCTCTTGGGGGCTCTGGGGTCCCTTTTTGGGGGCTCTGGGGTCCTTTTGGTGGTCTGCGGTCCCTTTTGGGGGGGCTCTGCGGTCCCTTTTGGGGGGGGTCCTGGGGTCCCTTTTTGGGGGGGTTGGGGTCCCTTTTTTGGGGGCTCTGGGGTCCCTTTTTTGGGGGCTCTGGGGTCCCTTTTTTTGGGGTCTGGGGTCCCTTTTTTTGGGGTCTGGGGTCCCTCTTGGGGGCTCTGGGGTCCCTTTTTTTGGGGGCTCTGCGGTCCCTTTTTTGGGGGCTCTGGGGTCCCTTTTTTGGGGGGCTCTGGGTCCCTTTTTGGGGGGCTCTGGGGTCCCTTTTTGGGGTCTGGGGTCCCTTTTTTGGGGTCTGGGGTCCCTCTTGGGGGCTCTGGGGTCCCTTTTTGGGGGCTCTGGGGTCCTTTTGGTGGTCTGCGGTCCCTTTTGGGGGGGCTTCTGCGGTCCCTTTTGGGGGGGGTCTGGGGTCCCTTTTTGGGGGGGTTGGGGTCCCTTTTTTGGGGGCTCTGGGGTCCCTTTTTTGGGGGCTCTGGGGTCCCTTTTTTGGGGTCTGGGGTCCCTTTTTTGGGGTCTGGGGTCCCTCTTGGGGGCTCTGGGGTCCCTTTTTGGGGGCTCTGGGGTCCCTTTTTTGGGGGCTCTGGGGTCCCTTTTTTGGGGCTCTGGGGTCCCTTTTTTGGGCTCTGGGGTCCCTTTTGGGGCCTCTGGGGTCCCTTTTTTGGGGGTCTGGGGTCCTTTGGGGGGGCTGGTGTATGTTTAGGGCGGTCTGGGGTCCCTTTTGGGGCTCTGGGGTCCCTCTTGGGGGCTCTGGGGTCCCTCTTGGGGGCTCTGGGGTCCCTTTTTTGGGCTCTGGGGTCCCTTTTTTGGGCTCTGGGGTCCCTTTTTTTGGGGTCTGGGGTCCGCTAACCCCTCCCCCGCAGTGCTGGAGCTGTGCCTGACGCACGGGCTGGGGCCGGTGGCGTTGGCCAACGAGCTGTTGGCGTTTGTCACCTCCAAGGACCTGGGTCCCCAACTCTCCGCCGCCAGCCTCGACGCCTTCGAGCACGAGGTGAATATTGGGGCTGGGGTCCCCACCCCCACCCCCCCCCACCCCCACCCACCCCGGAGCTTTCCGGGGGGACACACTCACCCCCCTCCTCCCGCAGGTCCTGGCCAGGGGGGGTGGCAGGGTCCCCCGGAAAAGGGACAACCGCGGCGGCGCCTTCCACGACGTCCCACACGCTCCACCAGCTGTATACCTCACGGTTTTGGGGGGATTCCTGGAAAAACGGGGTTTTACTGGCCGGGAGGGGAGGGGGGATCCCCTTCCCCCACCCCCATTGCGAAAACGAGGCTTCGTTAGCGCTAATTAACGGGGGGAACCTTGGGTGGCCCTTAACGAGCCGCCCCAGCCTTGAGGAGGAAGAGGAGGATGAGCTGCTGGACGTCTAACGCGACGCCGGGGCAAGGTGGGCGCCGGCAGGCCCAAAATCACCATTTTTTGCCCCAAACCCGCCACCCCCCCCCCCCCGTCCCTCCGGCTTTTTATTTATAATTTTATTTCTTTTCTTACAGCAATCCCAAAAAAATGGGAATTCCACCCCGGAACCCCCCCCGGCGCAAACGATTTCTGTCCTCCCGCAGCCCCTACGCGCTGTTTTCTCCCGGTAGCCTCTCCCCGAGGTAAATCGGTGCCGCCGCTTCACCGCCTGTCACCGTGACCTCCTTTTTTTTTTTTTTTGGGGGGGGGTTTATTTTTTTTTTTTTTGGTCCCCGCAGCGTTACCCCCTCCCAAAAATACGCCGTGCGCAGCAGCCGGGGCGAGGTGGTGGCCTCATTCGGTGCCACCCGGGGTCCCTCGTGGAGCGGCGGTGGCGGCGGTTGCGCCCTGAAACTTCACGGTTCCCCGGATGAAAACCTGCTGAAAAGTTACAAATTCATGTTCCAGAAAGCGCTGGACATCCGGGAAGGTGACGCCACCACCGAGGTGGGGGTGGGGGCGGGGTGGGGGGGGTCCCTGCCTGGATTTGGGGGTTACCCCCGTGGTTTGGGGTGGGGGTGACGCCGCTGTGCCCCCCCCCTCCCCCCCCCCCAGCGTTGTTGTGGAGGATGGAGGAGCTGGGCGACCGCGCTGAGGAGCCACCACCACCTGGAGGACTTCGCCTCCGTCTCCCTCCCGGCGCAGGTGAACCCCGCCGCCCCACCCCCCACCTTTTCCGAGGGGATATTTTGAATTTTTTGGGGGGGTAAAATCGATCATTTGGGTATTTTTTTTTTTTTTTTTATTTTTTATTTTTATTTATCTCTCCAGGAACCGGTGACGGTGCTGGGCCAAATCGGCTGCGACAGCAACGGCAAACTCAACGCCAAATCGGTGGTGCTGGAGGGGGACCGGGAACACTCCGGGGGGGGGCAGATACCCCTGGACCTCTCGGAGCTGAAGGAATATTCCCTTTTTCCCGGCCAGGTGTGGGTCTGGGGGGGAGGGGGGGGGGGGGCAGGGCAAACACCCCAACCTTCCCCCTCCCCCCCATTTGGCATCCCCGCGCCGTTTTCTCCCGCCCCTCCCCCACCTGTAGATCGTGGCGCTGGAGGGGACCAACAGCACCGGGAAGAGCCTGGTGGTCTCGAAGCTCTACGAGGTGAGGGCGGTCGCCGCCGGGGGCTGGTTTTGGGGGGGAAAAAAAGAGAATTTTAAGAGTTATTTTCATTCTTTCTATCCACAGGGGGTCCCCCTGCCCTTCCACACGCCGCCGGAGCCGTGCCCAGGTGAGCCCCGGACGCATAAAAAAAAAAACAAAAACCCAAAAACCGCAAGTTTTTTGGGGGGGGTTGTTGCCCCCAAAATGTGCTTTTTTATCCCCAAAATGTGCTTTTTTATCCCCAAATGTGTTTTTTTTGGGGGGGCCCCGCAGAGCAGAGGATGGTGCTGGTGGCCTGCGGGCCCTACACCACCTCCGACAGCATCGCCTACGATCCGCTCGCCGACCTCATCGAGGTGATCGGCCGCGACAGACCCGCCCCGACGTCTGCGTCCTGGTGAGGGGCGGCGGGGGGTCCCCCCCCCACCTCGGGACTGGGGGGACCCCCCCAGTTTAATTATTTCTGTTAATTAAACCCTTTCTATATTAGAAAAGTAGAAAGCGCGGCGCGGAAACGCTTAAAAACGGTGAAAATCAGCATTAAAAACGCTGCTGAGGGGAGGGCGTGACCCCAAAATTACCCGTTTTTTCACCCTAAAGTGACAAAACCACCCATTTTTCACCCTAAAGTGACAACACCTCCCGTTTTCTGGCTAAAATTGAGCTTCATTAACAAAAATCGTGACAAAAATACTTTTTCCAGGAGGTTTAAGGCGTTTTCTCCGAGAGCTGGGGGGGTGGGGTGTGTGTGTGAAGCCGCCTGCGGGGTGTTTTTTTCTGATTTTTCACCGTTTTTTTTCGCAGTTTGGGCCGTTCCTGGATGCGAATACACCGAGCAAGTGGAGGTGAGGGGGGGGTCTGGGGGGGGGTGGGTCACCCCAAAACCCCGCAGCGGGGTGGGGGGGTTCCCCCCCAAATTCCAGCCTGCGTGTGGATTTGGGGGGGATTTATCCGGAGCGCGGAAGGATGTGGGGGGTGGGGTGGCTGGTGTCCCCTCCCCCACCCCCCAAAAGAAGGGGAATTGTTGAAATCTCGTTTTTTTCCCTCAATTTTAGACCTGCCAGCTGCTGGCGTCCTTCGGGGAGGTCTTTAAGCTCTGCCTCAAGATGATCATCGAAGGGACGAGGAGGTGGGGATGGCAGGAAATTCCTGTTTTTGCCGAAAAATTCTACTTTTTACCCCAAAACGCGCTCCGCACGGGGGGGGGTTCTGCGGCGGAAACAGGCAGCGGATGGGGGAAAAATCGGGAGATTTTGGTTGAAAATCTCATCACGGGCAGCGAAACGGCTTCGGGTGGCGGGCGCATGCGGCTGGCTGCATTTCTAACGTTTTTTTGGGGTTTTTTTTTCCTATAAATTAATAATAAATCCGAGGAAAAACGAACCGGGAACCGCTTGGCGATTTTTGTCGGTTCGTTGCTTTTTTTTTTCTTTTTTTTTTTTTCCCCGTTCTTTTCCGTCCGTTCCCGCCGGCAGGGACCGGGATGCACCGCCCTTGTCCTCTCGCTGTCAACAAACCCCAGATTTGGAGGGATTTGGGGAGATTTGGGGGAGATTTGGGGGCTTCTTGCTACCGGGATGCCCCTGGACGGGCCGTGTGGGGACGTGGCTCGGCTCCACCTGGGAATTAATCGCCCGGTTTTCCATGGATTTTCCGACAGCGCCGGCTCTTGGCTTCTCTTTATCCTTTAATCTCCCATTTTTTCCCTGTTTTTTCCAGCAGCTCCAATTTTTGGCTTATCTTCATCCCTAAATCTCCCATTTTCCCCTGTTTTTTCCGACACCACCGGCTCTCAGGCTTGTCTTTGTCCCTTAATCTCCCATTTTTTCCGTTTTTTCCAGCAGTGCTGATTTTTGGCTTATCTTCATCCTTTAATCTCCCATTTTTCCCTCTTTTTTCCAACAGCACCGGCTCTCAGGCTCGTCTTCATCTTTAATCTCCCGTTTTTTTCCCTCCTTTTTCCGACACCACCAACTTTTGGCTCATCTTTGTCCCGTAATCTCCTGTTTTTTCCCTGTTTTTTCCAGCAGCGCCAACTTTTGGCTCGTCTTTATCCCTTAATCTCCCATTTTTTTCCTTCTTTTTTCTGGCAGTGCCAGCTCTCAGGCTCGTCTTTGTCCCTTAATCTCCCATTTTTCCCCTGTTTTTTCCGGCAGCACCAACTTTTGGTTTATTTTCATCCCTTAATCTCCCGTTTTTCCCCATTTTTCCGACAGCGCCAGCTCTCAGACTCGTCTTCATCTTTAATTTCCCATTTTTCCCCTCTTTTTTCCACCAGCGCTGGCTCTTGGCTTGTCTTCATCCCTTATCTCCTGTTTTTTCCCTTTTTTTTCCAGCAGCTCCAATTTTTGGTTTATCTTCATCCCTGAATCTCCCATTTTTCCCTCTTTTTTCCAACAGCACCAGCTCTCGGGCTCATCTTCATCTTTAATCTCCCATTTTTTCCCAGTTTTTTCCGGCAGCGCCAATTCTTGGCTCATCCTCGTCCCTTAATCTCCCATTTTTCCCTCTTTTTTCCAATGACACTGGCTCTCAAGCCTGTTTTCGTCTTTAATCTCCCGTTTTTCCCCATTTTTCCGACAGCGCCAGCTCTCAGGCTCGTCTTCATCTTTAATCTCCCATTTTTCCCTCTTTTTTCCGACAGCACCAGCTCTCAGGCTCGTCTTCATCTTTAATCTCCCATTTTTCCTTCTTTTTTTCCGACACCGCCGGCTCTCAGGCTCGTCTTTGTCCCTTAATCTCCCGTTTTTTCCCTGTTTTTTCCAGCAGCTCCAATTTTTGGCTTATCTTCATCCCTTAATCTCCCATTTTTCCCTCTTTTTTCTGACAGCACCAGCTCTCAGGCTCGTCTTCATCTTTAATCTCCCGTTTTTTCCTTCTTTTTTCCGACACCGCCGGCTCTCAGGCTCATCTTCGTCTTTAATCTCCATTTTTTCCCTCTTTTTTCCACCAGCGCCGGCTCTTGGCTCATCTTTGTCCCTTAATCTCCCAGTTTTTCTCTGTTTTTTCCAGCAGCGCCAATTTTAGTTTTATCTTCATCCCTTAATTTCCCATTTTTCCCTGTTTTTTCCGACAGCACCAGCTCTCAGGCTCGTCTTCATCTTTAATCTCCTGTTTTTTCCTCTTTTTTTCCAGTTGTGCCGGCTCTCAGGCTCGTCTTTGTCCCTTAATCTCCCATTTTTTCCCTGTTTTTTCCAGTAGCTCCAATTTTTGGCTTATCTTCATCCCGTAATCTCCCATTTTTCCCTCTTTTTTCCGACAGCACCAGCTCCCAGGCTCATCTTCATCTTTAATCTCCTGTTTTTTTCCTTCTTTTTTCCGACACCGCCGGCTCTCAGGCTCGTCTTTGTCCCTTAATCTCCCGTTTTTTCCCTGTTTTTTCCAGCAGCTCCAATTTTTGGCTTATCTTCATCCCTTAATCTCCCATTTTTCCCTCTTTTTTCCGACAGCACCAGCTCTCAGGCTCGTCTTCATCTTTAATCTCCTGTTTTTTTCCTTCTTTTTTCCGACAGCACCGGCTCTTGGCTCATCTTTGTCCCTTAATCTCCCGTTTTTTCCAGCAGCGCCGATTTTTGATTTATCTTCATCCCTGAATTTCCCATTTTTCCCTCTTTTTTCCGGCAGCGCCGGCTCCCAGCTCGTCTTCGTCCCCTCGCTGAGGGATGCCCACCACGACTTCATCTACCCGCAGCCGCCGTTCCTCTACCCCGACCTGCCCAAGGACGACAAACCGGTACCGACCCCCCCCCCTCCCCGCAACCCCAGTTTTTTATTTTATTTTAATTTTTATTTTTTATACCCCAAAACCATCAATTAACTCTCCATTTCCAGCCACCCTCCCCCAGTTTTAGGCTGAAATTCCCCCTTTTTTTTATTTTTGTGGGGTTTTTTTTTTTTTTTTCCCTAACCTTTTTTTCCACCCAGAAGATTTGGGGTACGTGAGGAAAGCCCAGCATGAGCACAGCAGTCCTGGGGGGCTTTGGGGAAGATTTGGGGCATTTTGGGGCAGATTTAGGGCAGATCTGGGGCATTTGAGGAAAGCCTGGGGCATTTTGGGGTATTTTAGGGCAGGTTTGGGGCATCTGAGGAGGGCCTGGGGCATTTAGGGGTGTTTAAGGGCAGGTTTGGGGCAGATTTGGGGTATTTGAAGAAAGCCCAGCGTGAACACAGCATTTTTGGGCAGATTTGGGGCAGATCTGGGGCATTTGAGGAAAGCCTGGGGCATTTTGGCGTGGCTTTGGGGCATTTTGGGGTATTTTAGGGCAGATCTGGGGGTATTTTGGGGCAGATTTGGGGCATTTGAGGAGGGCCTGGGGCATTTAGGGGTGTTTTGGGCAGATTTGGGGTATTTGAAGAAAGCCCAGCGTGAACACAGCATTTTGGGCAGCTTTTGGGGCATTTTGGGGTGTTTTAGGGGCAGGTTTGGGTGGTTTTAGGGAAGATCTGGGGTATTTGAGGAAAGCCCACTGTGACTGGGGCATTTTGGGGCAGAACTGGGGTGTTTGGGGGCAGATTTGGGGTGTTTTAGGGCAGGTTTGGGGCATTTGAGGAAAGCCCAGCGTGACTGCAGCATTTTTGGGTGGCTTTGGGGCATTTTGGTGTGTTTTAGGGCAGGTTTGGGTGGTTTTAGGGCGGGTTTGGGATATTTGAGGAAATCCCAGCATGACTGTGGCATTTTGGGGCGGCTTTGGGGCATTTTGGGGTGTTTTAGGGCAGGTTTGGGTGGTTTTAGGGCAGATTTGGGGCATTTTAGGAAATCCCAGCGTGACCATGGCATTTTGGGTGTCTTTGGGGCATTTTGGGGTGTTTTAGGGCAGGTTTGGGTAGTTTTAGGGCAGATCTAGGGTATTCGAAGAAAGCCCACCGTGACTGGAGCATTTTGGGGCGGCTTTGGGGCATTTTGGGGCATCTTTGGGGCATTTCTGGGGCATTTTAAGGCAGATAAGTGGTATTTGAGGAAATCCCAGCGTGAACACGGCATTTTTGGGCGGTTTTGGGGCATTTTGGGGTGTTTTAGGGCAGGTTTGGTGTGGTTTAGGACAGATCTGGGGTATTTGAGGGAACTGCGCGTGAACATGGCATTTTGGGGCATTTTTGGGTGGCTTTGGGGCGGTTTGGGGTTTTTTAGGGCAGGTTTGCCTGGTTTTAGGGCAGGTTTGCCTGGTTTTAGGACAGATCTGGGGTATGTGAGGAAAGCCCAGCGTGACTGGGGCATTTCTGGGCGGCTTTGGGGCATTTCTGGGCGGCTTTGGGGCATTTTTGGGGCAGCTTTGGGGCATTTTGGCATGTTTTAGGGCAGGTTTGGGGCGTGTTAAGGCAGGTCTGGGGTATTTGAGGAAATCCCAGCGTGAGCACGGCATTTTGGGCAGCTTTGGAGCATTTTGGGGCTGTTTTGGCGCCGGCGGTATGGGCAGTGGTGCAGCCCCCCCACAGTGCCCCCCCTGTCCCCGCCAGCGCGTGCACTTCGTGCCGGAGCCCTGCACCCTGGACATCGATGGCGTCGTTTTCGGCCTGACCTCCACCGACCTGCTCTTCCACATGGGCGCCGAGGAGATCAGCAGGTGGGTGCTGCTGGGATCCGGGAAGGCATCGGAGCAGGGATCTCCCGCAGGGATCTCCCGCCGGCGGCCGGATCCAGCCCTGAATCCATGGGATCGCCGCAGGAAGCCTCATCTCCGGGAGGGTTTTTCCCTGCGGTTGTTGCCTCCAGCACCTTGTTTCATCCCTCGGTGCCCACCGGAGTGGCTGCCGGGTTGTTAATTAGGCTGTGTGCCTAATTAGTCAGCACAGCCTGTGAGTTTTGGGGGTTTTTTTCCCTTTTCCTGCCTTTCCGGCGCCACTTCAGTGTGTTTTCTCTCGCAGCTCCGCTGGGATGTCGGACAGGCTCACACGGATCCTCAAGCACATCCTGACGCAACGGAGGTGAGGGCTCGGTGCAAACACGCGCTCGAACTCAAAAAGAGCGTTTTTTTTCCCCAATTAAGGGAAAAGTTGTACCGTTCTCACCGCCTTCCCCTTTAAAGTCATATTTTTTTAATCTCAAAATATGTCTTTTGGGGGTTCCAGAACCTTTTCAAAACAGGATTCAGAGGGTTTTAGTGCTGTGAGTCCTCTGGACTGGCACGTGTCAGGCTTCCCCAGCTGCCCTCGGAGGTAGCGGGTACCCGGGGCCACGCACAAGCAGCAGAAACAACTGGTTTTAACCCCAAAACAATCGGCCGCTTTGGTCCGAGGCTTGTCGCGACAGGCAACAGTGGTTGTTCCTGGCTGCGGTAACCTCTTCTTCCCCCGTCGCCGGCAGTTACTACCCATTGTACCCCCCCTCGGAGGAGCTGAACGTTGACTACGTGAGCTTCTACAGCTACGCCTCGTTACCTGTCACGCCGGATGTCCTTGTCACCCCCTCGGAACTGCGGTACTTTGTGAAGGTCAGGTGGTGTGAGCCCCAGCTGAAACACCCCCGCACACACCCCCGGTTTTGATGCGGTTGGGTAAAACCTGGTGTACAGCGTGACGGGAGCGGCTGTAGCTTGGGGCGGTGTAGCTCTCGGTGTCCCGATCAGCTGTAGCCGGGTGGCTGTTGGTGCCCTGATCGGCTGTAGCTGGATCAGCTGTAGCTGGGTGGTGCCTGGATTGGCTGTAGCTGGATGGTTGTTGGCACCTGGATCAGTTGTAGCCAGGCGGTTGTTGGCACCCGGATCAACTGTCAGCATCTGGATCGGCTGTAGCCTGGTGGCTGTAGGTGCCTGGATCGGCTGTAGCCAGGTGGTTGTCGGTGCCTGGATTGGCTGTAGCCGGATAGCGGTTGGCATCCAGGTTGGCTGTACCCGGGTGGCTGTCGGTGCCGGGATCGACTGTAGCTGGATTGGCTGTACCCAGGTGGCTGTCAGTGCCTGGATCGGCTGTAGCTGGATCAGCTGTAGCTGGGTGGCTGTAGGTGCCTGGATCAGCTGTAGCCTAGTGGTTGTAGCCAGGTGGCTGTCAGTGCCTGGATCGGCTGTAGGTGCCTGGATTTGCTGTACCCGGGTGGCTGTAGGTGCCTGGATCGGCTGTACCCAGGTGGCTGTTGGCATCTGGATCGGCTGTAACTGGGTGGCTGTAGCCGGGCAGCTGTCGGCACCTGGATCGGCTGTAGCTGGGTGGCTGCTGGTGCCTGGGTCGGCTGTAGCCGCAGCCACTGGCCCTCACCTCCGTGACCGTCGCTCTCATACCCCCGCAGGACGTGCTGGGCTGCGTCTGCATCAACCCGGGGCGGCTGACGAAGGGCCAGGTTGGGGGGACCTACGGCCGCCTGTACGTACAGCGCGAGGACACCGAGGGCGAGCGGAAGAGCCCGTGTGTCGCCGCTCAAGTCGTCAAAATCTAAAGCGTCGAGAGGTTTCCTCCACTGGAACCGCTTCACGGAAACCAAGCGGTTTCCAAATACACTTGGAATTTTGGTTAAAAAAAGAAAACAACACCCAAACCCAGTTGTGTTTGTCCGCACGCGCCTAATTAATTAATTTTCAGGTGGCCGGGGGAAGGCTGTGCCTTTGCTGCAGCGCCTGGTGAAAAAAAAAACACCAAAAAACAGCGTCAGGGTTGGGTTTGAAACTATTTCCTCCATTTTTTGCCTCAAATTTGTGGCGAGGAAGCTGAAAATTAACAGATCAATTAATAGTCATCCCCCCATCCCGCTTGGCTGCTGGTGTTTGTTCCGCTGTGATGGTGGGGGGTGGGGAAAAAGGTGGGTTTTTTTGCCCAGCAAAAAGGTAAATCTGATGTGAGAAAAGGGAATTGAGTGTTGTAGCTTCATGCTGGGGGGAGGGGAGTGGGAAAAAAAGGGGGAAAAAGGTTTTTTTGCCGGAAAAAAGGTAAATCTGATGGGAAAAAAGGGACTCGAGTGTTGTAACTTCCTGACGTGGAAAAAAAGGGCGAAAAAGGAATTTTTTTTTGCTGGAAAAAAGGTAAATCTGATGGGAAAAATGGGACTTAAGTGTTGTAACTTCCCGCTGTGGAAAAAAAGGGGGAAAATGGTTTTTTTTTGGCTGGAAAAAAGGCAAATCCAATGTGAGAAAAGGCAATTGAGTTTTGTAACTTCGCACCGTGGAAAAAAAGGCGGAAAAAGAAGGTTTTTTGCTAGAAAAAATGTAAATCCAATGGGGAAAATGGGACTTAAGTGTTGTAACTTCCCGCCGTGGAAAAAAAGGGGGGAAAAGTGTTTTTTTTCAGGGAAAAAGTTAAATCTGATGAGAAAAAAGGGAATTGGGTTTTGTAGCTTCACGCTGGGGGGATGGGAGCGGAAAAAAAAGGGAGAAAAAGGGTTTTTTTGCTGGAAAAAAGGTGAATCCGATGAAAGAAAAGGGAATTGAATGCTGTAACTTCCCGCTGTGGAAAAAAAGGGGGGAAAAGTTTTTTGCTGGAAAAAAGGTAAATATGGTAAGAAAAAAGGGACTTGAGTGTTTTAACTTCCTACTGTGGAAAAAAAGGGGGGGAAATGATGTTTTTTTGCCGGGAAAAAGGTAAATCCGATGGGGAAAAAAGGGAAGTTGAGTGTTGCAACTTCCCGCCGTGGAAAAAAAAAGGGGAAAACCGATTTTTTTTGCCAGAAAAAAGGTAAATCCGATGGGGAAAAAAGGGAAGTGAGTGTTGCAAATTCCCGCCGTGGAAAAAAAGGGGGGAAATGGAGATTTTTTTTGCTGGAAAAATGATAAATCCGATGGGGAAAAAAGGGACTCGAGTGTTGCAACTCGCCGCCGCGGGGCAGTTCCAGGCGTCGGGAGGCTGGAAAACAGCCCTGGTGCTGAGCCGCGTCTCCCTTCATTAATTTGCCACTTAATTACCTGCCTGCCCTTATTACAGGCTCCCTCCAGAGCGGCGTTTATCGTCTTTCGCCCTTCCAACCCCGCGTGGGCGTTGGGGCACGTTTTGGGGGGAAATGGGGGGAAAATGGGGGGGGGGGGGGGGGGGGGAAGTGATCCCCTTGGATTTCTGGCTGCGACTTCAGATTTGCTGGAAAATCTCCGTTTTCTCCCCAAATATTGGCACGAAGCGAAGGGGCGCAGCGCCCGTGGGCTCCGGCTGTTGCGTCTCGGCCTCTCGGGGCTTTCGATGATTTTAGCACTTTTCACCCCAAATAAAACACTGGGTTTTCCCAGCCTGGGTAAAAGCTGGGGGGTTCCTGCTTTTTTCCAGTTTCCAGCTTTTTTTCCTGCTCTTTTTTTAGTTTCCAGCTTTTTTTCCCTAAGTTTTTCAGCTTCCAGCTTTTTTCCCCCTGATTTTTTTCAGCTTCCAGCTTTTTTATCCTGATTTTTTCAGTTTCCAGATTGTTTTTATCCTGATTTTTTTTTCAGTTTCTAGCTTTTTCCCAATTTTTTGTTTCCAGCTTTTTTCCTTCTCTTTTTGTTTCCAGCTTTTCTTCCTGATTTTTCAGTTTCCAGGTTTTTTCGCTGCCTTTTTTTAGTTTCCAGCATTTTTACCCTGTTTTTTTCTGTTTCCAGCTTTTTTCCTGCTCTTTTTCAGTTTCCACATTTTTTTTTATCCTGATTTTGTCAGTTTCCAGCTTTTTTTATCCTGATTTTTTTCAGTTTCCAGCTTGTTTTATCCTGGTTTTTTTCACTTTTCAGCTTTTTTATCCTGATTTTTTCAGTTTCCAGCTTGTTTTATCCTGTTTTTTTTCACTTTCCAGCTTTTTATTTCCTGGTTTTTTTGCAGTGTCCAGCTTTTCTATCCTGGTTTTTTTTTTCATTTTCCAGCATTTTTATCCTGTTTTTTTTCAGTCTCCAGCTTGTTTTTATCCTGGTTTTTTTTACAGTTTCCAGCTTTTTATCGTGATTTTTTCAGCATCCAGCTGTTTTATCTTGATTTTTCAGTTTTCAGCTTTTTTATCCGGATTTTTTCACTTTCCAGCTCGTTTCCCCCCCCCGATTTTTTTCACTTTCCAGCCTGTTTCATTTCCCCACCTGCTGCAGGAAGCACATCCCCCCCCCCTTTCCCCCCCTTTTCCGCCTGGCTGCTCCCCACTGGCCTCATTCCGCTCAGAATCCCGCCGGGTTCAGACACGCAAGCGGTCGCCGCGGCGGAGGGGGGGGTTGACTCAAACACACCGGGGACCAAAGCAGGCGGCATCTCGTTTGCTTCTTAATTAGATGATCCTTGAGGACGAGGCTAATTTAGGATTTAAACCAGTGGAGACTCCGGCGTTGAGTTGGCCAAGGGTTGGGTTTTGGTGGGCTCCGGCGCTCCGTAGGGAATCCCCCCACTTCCCTCTGGAGCTGGCAGGAATTTTTCCAGCTTTATTTTTATTTCCCCAGGGATTTTTGTTTTGTTTTTTTTTTTTTTTTCCCTAACCAGGAGCTTCACCACTGTGGCAGAGCGGCGAAACCCAGGCCTGGCCGCGTTCCCGGCTGCCGTGGGAAAAGCAAAACCATCCAGGCTCTTTCATCCCGGTGAGAAGCCGTCGCCGTTCCGTGTTCTGGGGGAAAAAAAGGAGGAAAAAAGGAGGAAAAAAGGAGCCCCCCGGGAAGGGGGAAGCAAGGCCCCGTGCCGGGGTGGGGCCTGCATGTTGGCTAGGAGCCGGCGGCACGACGCTCCAGCGCTGGGAGGAAGGGAACGGCCGCGCTTGGCTCTGGCTCAGCCGCCACACCGGGAAGACGACGCGGCAATATCAACCACCACTCCCCCCCCGGTTTTGTTTTCCGGTGAGATTCCGGGTCACCGGTGCCGCTGTAGGGTGGTCGTGGTGGGATATGGTGGGGGTGGGACACAACAGCGGTAAATTTGGGAGCTGGTGGGGAATGATTCGGCCTCTTCCCAGCGTGGGGATGCTGAGGACCAGTGGGGGGGGGGGCGGTTCTTTTTCATGCAATTACGGACGGTTTTGTGTCCCTGTCACATCCCCAACCCCCAGTTTCAAGGGGGGGTTGTGTGTGTGTGTGTGTGTGTGTGTGTGATTTCCTCCTTTTTTCCCCCCAAGAAAAAACACGGGATCCCTTCGATCCCTTCCCCTGTGCCCCCCCCCTTCCCCTGTTTGCTGCAGCCACCTCTTAATTTTAGCCCCCAGCTGTGAGGTTTCCGACGGCTCCTGGCTTAAATTAGCCACCAGATCCCCAAAATAGCCGGCGTGCTTTGGGGGAGGCCGGATCCTCCGCCGGGATATTTATATATATATATTTTTTTTTTTTTTATTTTTTTTTAGGAGAATTTGTCAGTCCCAACAGAAATTCATGGATGATTATGATTTTTTTTTTTTCTTTTAAATCCATATTCCAAGGAGTTGTTGGCGTAGCTGGGGCGGACTCTGACCCCGCCGCTGGGAGTGAGGAGCGACCTGTGCCCTCATCCCACCCCCAAGGCCAAGGTCCCTGCCTGGGAATTCCCAGAAATCTCCCAGCACTCTCGGAGGACCCGCCCTAAAAAGTTGTTTTTCCTGTTTTTTTTTCCTGGGTTTAAGGAAAAAAGCTTTTTTTTTTTTTTTTTTCTTTTTTTCCTGCCCTCCACTTCTGGGCTTCGGTTTGGCACTGCGGCGCAGCTGGGGAAACTGAGGCTCGGGAGGGGCTTGGCTACAGTGGAGCCGCCGCGTTTTCCGACTGTGCGTTGGCATTTCCTCAGATGTTTCCTCCTTGGGTTTTCCGTCTCGGTGAAAAATCTTTCCCTGATATGGGTGTTTTCCCAGTCCTAGGGGAAAAATAAAAAGGCAGCGTTTGATGACGCAGGGGTTAGAGCCGGCACCGCTGTCCCATGGCGTCCCTCGGCATGGAGCCGTCGCCAGCACCTCTTGCTGATCTGGATTCAGTGCCAGGGCGAGAAACAAATTCCCTCTTTTAAACCGATTCCAGCTTTCACCGCGATGCTCTGGGCTAAATCTTTCCTCGCAGATGGCGGCACCGTCCCATGCATCCGCCGAAGGCTTTCGGCATCGCTCTGAAACATCCCCGTTCTCTAAAAAATAATTAAAAAGCTGTAATTTGGATCCGGAAAGGTCCCTGATGCCACTCCTCCAGCTCTGGGATGCTGGGGAGAGGGGGCTACTGTTCATCTCCCACGCAAATATCCCAGCGTGGCAGGTACAAGGTGCAAAAACTCCTCCCAGGTGCCGATTTTTAGGTGAGGATTTTCTCTGGGCACCCACAGAAGTGGCAAAAAGAGGTAAAAAAAGGCGAGGGGGGAGGAACTGGCTTCGTTGTTTCCGCGTCTTTGAGCAGGAGAAGGGGTTAAAGCCTCCATCGCTTCATCGCTGGTTTTGCAGGATCTTGATAAAATAATTTGCGGAGGCGCCAGGGTGGGAAGAAAAGCCGCTGTCAGGAAGCGAGGGGCTGAAGAAGTGCCGGGTCTTCCCATAACAAAGCATATATTGCTGAAAATGAGCTAAAATAAATAAATTTTTTTATGTAGCAAAGCATAAAACGCTGAAAAGGGGCGGAAAGGAAACAATTTCTTCATGTCCTGAAGCCAAAATTGCTGAAAACGGGCAGAAAAAGAAACAAATTTTTACGTAGTGCAGCATAAATTGGTGGAAAAGAAACAAATTTCAGGGTACTGGAGCCTGAATTGTTGTAAATAGGTAAAAAAGTTGTAAATAAGTAAAAAAGTACCAAAACTTTAATGCTGCAAAGTCCAAATGGCTGAAAAGAAGCAAAATACTTGTGACCCCAAAGCTAAATGGCCAAAAATGGGTGGAAAAGCCACAAAATCTCGTGTGCCGAAGCCTGAATTGGTGAAATGGGGCAAAAAAGAAGAAATGGGTGTTAATTCTTGGGTTTTAATGAGTTTTTAGTGACGGTACCTACCATCATGCCATGCTAATTAGCATCAGCCTGGTGAGTGGCCACCCCTCCTTGGCCAAACCGTGGCGTTAATTGGGAGGCGAAACGTTCATCACCGACAGGGGGGAGGCTGCTAAAAACACGCGTAAATAAATTCTCGAGGGTTTTGGTTTGGGTTTTGCTCCCTTTCCAAGGTGTTTTCCACCCGTTTTGCAGCAGGTTGGGCACACTGGTAACGCTCACATCGTTTCAGCGGGTTTACTTGGTGGCCGGTGCTGGAAAATGCCAGGAAATGGGATTTTAAGGATTTCTGCGAGGAAAAAAAAAAATTTATTCCCTGCGTTTTTGCGGCCCGCTGGCCCTTTCTCAGGCTGCGCTGGCAGCAAAAAGCCTTATTTTTGAGTTGTTTTTTTTTTTTCTCCTCCCGGAGGACAAAGGGAAAGGGCGCTACCCGCAGCCCTGAACTTTCCCAGCGTTCACCCCGCTCGCAGCGGCGATCACAGGCAGCCTTTGTCCCGGCCCGCTGGGGCGCAGGGTTTCGGTTGGAGCCCAGAGCGAGGAAGAGGAGGAGGCAGCGACGGCGGTGGGGAGAAGTTGGGGTGAGGAAGAGCGATTTCGGTGCTGCTGGAAGACCTTGAAGCAAAGTTTTGGTGCTGTCTGGGAGGCGAAACAATCCTTTTCATGGCGGTGGTTGCTCCCCACCAGCATCATCTCACATCCTAACCCAGAAACATCCAATATTTCCGAGGGATGAGAGGCTTTTTTTCCTATAAATCCACTCTTTGGGGGATTTCAGTGCTTTTTCACGGCTAACTCACAACGGTCTGCAACTCCCCGGGCCAGTGCAAGGGGAGCGGAGCCGGGCAGCTTGTTGGCCCCGCACCCACGGCGTTCCGGCGAGCACCAGCGCTTCCCCAAATCCGGATCGCCACGAAGAAGCGCTTCCCTCAATCCCTGTCTCTCCGCGCACGGCAGCACCTCCACCGTCATCTTCTCGCCACCCCCCACCACGGCGTCCTCACGGCGCCTGTATTTCACGCGAGCACCGCCTGTCATTACACCGCCCGCTTTAATCCGCCGGGGATTAACGAAGCCAAATTCTGCATCGTCAGGATATTTTTTTTTCCCTTGCCGGAGCTGCTGGGAACAAGCTCACCGGTGCCGGCGTTCCTGACACCGACGGCATCGCTGCCGTCTCATCTCTGCTTCATCTCGAGCTGTTGTGCTGCGCTGCTGCTCCACCTCCTCTTCCCCCCGCGCTGCTGTCGACCGAATGGGACCTCGGGAGCAGCTCCGGCTGTAGCGGCGCGTACGTGGGCCTCTGTTTACAGGCGGGGAGGTGGAACGGTGTTTGTCAGCACCGGGGAGACGGAACGGTGTTTGTCGGTGCCGAGAAGAGGCAGTTGGGGGTGGGGAAGAAAGAATAAAGGGGGAATAATATGAGCAGCATAGACGGGACGAGAGCGCAGACATGGTTTCAGCATCGCTTTCCAACGCTAACGGTGGCGCGTCAGGTGGTTGAAGGTGGGCGTGGGATTTTTCCATCCTCCTTTATATTTTTAAGGATAAATTTCAGGGGCGGCAAGCGGGGTGTAGTTTGGGGAAGGGGCGGGAGGATCTGGCAGCCGTCCAGGTGTCGGTGGGATCGTGCCACCCTCGGAACCCCAGCGCTTGGGATCCCAGAGAGCCAACACCTGCTGGCCGACGCGGTCGTTGAACACCGCCAGGCGCGTGGCTCCATCTGCAATTAAAATGCCGGCCCTCGGGGAGGGCGTTTGGCTTGCTTCATCCGGCGTCGGCTGCGGACTGGTTTCACTGGTTCATTGGCACCGGCCAGGGCGGGTTTCGGCTGGGGCAAACTGCACCCGACATGGTTGCTGGGGCTGTAAAACACAGGTGGAGCGGCTGTTTCCCAGCTGGGCTTCGTGTTGTGTGGCAGCTGACGGGAACGCCGCCGCCAGGGAATCGGGCCTGACCTCTTGCCGCGATGGTTTGGGGGTGGGGTTGAAGCACAGGGCTCGGCCGCGGTGGTTTCGGCAGCGGTTTCGGCAGCGGTTGCACCATCAGCTCTCGCTTTCCTGGTGCGGCTGTACCAGGTGGTGCATTACACACAGCGTAAAGAGGCTGGAAGCTGTGGCGGGTGGTTGTTTTAGCGGTAGAGGGGCTCAGCGCGTGGACAAACCCGTCTCTAAATCACTTATAAATTCTGTTTTATATTTGCAGTCGACAGCAGATCAGATACGGTTTCGCAGAAACACGGCGCGATGGGATTTTGAAATATTTTTTCCCCAAAAAAAATGAGTGATAAAGGCTAAACCTCCAGCCCTTCCCACTTGATTTGTGAAAATTAATGTTCAGGTGGCCCAAACCCTCTTTCATCCCTTTTTCTGTCCCACTGCAGCGTTTCCCAAGGTTGCGTATGACATTTATTATTGCATAAAATACCCATTTTTGCCTTATTCCTCTGGTCAAAAGTCATGCCTAGAACCAAATGCATAAACCCTCCAGAGTTGAATGAATATGACCAAAACGGTGGGGGTAAAAAAAAACACCATTTCCTTCCCCCTCCTGCCTTAATCTCTATTATTTTTTATTTGGGCTGGTTGTTGGGTGGGGCTGGGTTGTGCGTGGCCAAGAGGAGAGGGAACCGAAAGGAAAAAATAGCTCTTTGGGGCTAGAAAAGCCGCGTCCCGACGCTGCGCTCTCCCTGTCTTTAACTCTGAACCCCGCTTCCCCCCACAAAAACACAAATCCTCTTAGATTTCCAGCTCTGACCCTGGTTTTTCTCCCACTCGAAACAAATCCTGGGGAGAGGCACCTGGATTTAATTACCCCCGTTGTTTTGTTATCGATAACGCCGCCAACGAATTTTAGATAGAGGAGCGGAGAACGTCTGGAATTAATTTCCTGGGACGTGTTGAGGTTGAGGATCTCCACCCGACGTGTTATAACTTCCTTTTAAGAGTTTTTTTTTTCTTTTTTTTTTTTTTTTTTTTTTAATTTGCAGATTCATTTTTTTTAAAGCTCACATCACCGAGGTCGAGGAAGACGACGGTCTTTTGAGTTGGCGTGGAAGAGCTCCGCGCCTGGGCGAGATGTCCACCAAGGTGCCGATCTACCTGAAGAGGGGGAGCAGGAAGGGGAAAAAGGAGAAGCTCCGCGACATCCTCTCCTCCGACATGATCAGCCCGCCCTTGGGGGACTTCAGGCACACGATTCACATCGGCAGCGGCGGGGAGAGCGACATGTTTGGGGACATCTCCTTCCTTCAGGGCAAGTTTCATCTCCTCCCCAGGACCGAAGGAAGCTTCGACTCCGACAAGGACAGCCCCGATGCGGCACCATTCGAGTTCTCCAGGACGGCCACTATCTCCGGATGCCAGCAGCCCTCCTCGGAGACTTCATCCCCCCTCCTCAAAAACGCCATCTCCTTGCCCGTCATCGGGGGGCCGCAGGCGCTGACGCTGCCCTCGGCGCAAGCCCCGCCGAAACCACCGCGGTTGCACCTCGATGACAAAGCCCCGGCGGTGCCAAGCGGGGAGGAGGACGGCGAGGGTGGGAGCGCCGCCTCGCTGCTGCATCCCTGCGCCTCCCGTTTCGCTGCTCCAACGAACGGCTTCGCCGAGGAGAAGGGTAGTGCCGAGCCGGCCTTCCTCTCCCACGCCGGCTCCCTCCTCTCCCTCCACGTGGATTTGGGGCCGTCCATTTTGGAGGACGTCCTGCAAGTGATGGAGAAGCACCAAGCGGAGGGAGTGGGTGGATCTATACAGGATTCGGGCAGGCAGGAAATCTTGACGTGAAGGCGACTGGAGGTAAAGATGCCGAGAAATGGATTATTATCAATTTTTTTGGCGGGGTGGGGGGGTGGTGGTTTCCAAAACTCGCAGCTGGAACTCATGAGGTTTGACTCCACGCACCTCCCCCACCCGGTGTGCTGACGGCGATGTGTTGTTTCCTCTCGCAGGAACGTCGTGCGAACGGGACGTGAGCGTTTCTCCTCGGTGCCGCTCCTTGCAGACCTACGGCTGTTCCCTCGCTGTGGGGAGGAAGGGGAAAAAAAAAAACCCAACCCAACAAACCACCCTATGAAGCCAAGATGAAAACAGGTGGCACTCGCTGCCCGGTTGTATCGCCGCTTGCCTGTATCTACTTCACCTTTAGCGACGCATTGAACCGTTAACACCGCGCCGACCGGTAGAAATAATCCGCCGCGCCGCTAGAAGCGTTTGTTGTACCGGATGGGATGAAACGGCGATGGTTGAATTCCCAAATGTCTCAGTGAGGAGGATTTTGGGGGTTTCGGGGTTGGTTTGAGGGGGTTTTTTTGGCTTGAAGAGGGGCTGGGGTTTGCGCTCGGTTGAGGCGAAGGAGTGACGCTCGCTGCGTGCCGACCGCCTGAACGTCAAGGTGATGCCAAACGTCAGCCTTCGCCTTTGTATCCTCAAAATCGGTAAATCTGGCAGTGACGTGGCTAAAGGCTCCGTTGGGCTTTAACACCTCTAATGTCTCTAAAAGCTCTCCACGGAGAAGCTAAAAAAACCCCACCTTCTCAGGCTGTATTTTAGCAACTAAATCCATGGCCGGAGCTTGGGGTTTTAAGATAAAAAATAACAAAACACACCCCACCCCACCCCACAAAAAAAAAAAAAAAAAAAGAAAGAAAATGTGCTGAGTGAAGGGTGAGCGACCGCCTGGCCAGATTCCGGCACGATGGGGTGAAATTCATCCTCCCGAAAGAGGCCGTCACCATCAATCGCGGATCGTTTGGCCAGACGGAGGAAGGAGGGGGTGAAGCGCTTCAGCACGCAGAAAGGAATGCCAATCCCTTCTGCTTTTTTTAAAAAAATAATAATAGTAATAAATAAAATCGCTGGAAACGGCAATTGTGCTGACATCGGGGTGACGAGTCCTCCGTGCCCGGCTTTGCTCCTCTTTCCCAATCTCCGAAGCCTGTCAGACTCGGTAAGGGTGTAAAAGCAAGCGGGACCTCGTTTCCTAGATGCCGTCATTAATTAACTGCATCATTTTTAACCGTTTCTGGTAGTTTTAGCCCCGAATGAGGCTGGGAGTCATGTCCCCTCCCCGTAGTGAGGAATTAAGGCACCTCTGGAAGAACACGCTGAATTTTCCTGGCTTGCCAGAGGCTGACCGTGTTATTTCTTGACATCGTTGATGGCTGTTTCTTACAGGTATCATTAACGAGTCATTAGATTAACGAGCTCGTAGCTCCCCACAGTCTGTCCTGGCTCTTGCTTGCTCTTGCATCCACCGGGGCACTCTCACCCCAAGACAGAAACACTTTTTTGGTAGGAACACCAAAAATCGGGGGTTAAACCCGTTTTTCAAGCCTTCAGCCTGCCACGTAATTAAGAAAACGAGATTAATTGAGCTCGGTCCAGGCTGGGTTCAATTTCTATTTCATTTGCTGCTGTTCAACCCTTACCTGGTCCAGATTGCCAGTGCCTCCTCCGAACGACACCCATCCACGTGGCGGTGGTTTATTTTTAGGATTTTTTTACTTAGTTTAGGATTTTTCAATTTATTTTAGCATTTTTTTTTTTCTTACCAGAAATAATTCCAGCAACGGGGCAGGGGTGTTTTAAAGCATCGTTCGTAACTAATTTACCCCGGTGACGGCCTATTTTGGTGGGAGATGCGGCGCAGGTGCCCACTCCCCTCTTTTCTCCCTGAAGCGCCGCAGTGACTGGGCAAACAATTTGAAGGAAAGAGCCCCAAAATCCTGGAATGGATAATTTGGGTGGTTTTCAGAGCATTTTGGTGTTTATTTTTTGCGGCCCAACATCTTGCTGTGGAGCGAGGTGGGTTGTGACAACACGAAGGCGTTTGTTATCATGGATTTCACCTTAATTAGTGAATTAAAGTGAGCTGGGGATGATGATGATGATGATGGAGTTTGCCCCCCACCCCTGCCTAATTATCGTCAGCAATTGTGAAACAACCGCTGCCGGATCTGGTTATTTCAAAATAACGCCGCTGAGGTAACGGCCAAAATCCCTTTTTTCTCCGCTTTTTTTTTGCTCCTTCCACTTGTAACAAGCCAGGGGACGGATTATGGGGTGTTAATGGCTTTAATTGGGCACCTTGCTCGCTCTGGACAGCTCCCGGTGGCGTCCAAGCGCATCCATCCGTCCCCTCGTCATCCTGCTCTGCTCCGGGGATGGAATCCCACGCCGACGGCTCGGCTCTGAGATCCGAGAGCTGCTCTTACGAGGGGCTAAATAGAAAAAGGCACTTTAATTTGCTGGATTTGGGGCGGTTTTCTGCTATGAAAAGGTGACGCTTCTTGTCTGCAAGACACCTCCGCCCTCCCCCTCTGCCCGCCACTGCTGCCCCTCAGGCTATATTTGATATCACCCCCCGGGAAATTATCCCGATTTTAATTTTTTCCCCCGTTTTTCCAGGCATACTCTCATCTCCTTAGCTGCAAAAATAACGCCTTTAATTAATTTTCAGCTATTAGCAATAAAATCGTTTGGGATTCCCCCTGCCCCGGGGTTTCTCTACAAGATGGGGGCTTCCTACAGCCCCCTGCCCCATTCTGTCCCTAATTAATCACTCATTAAATCGCTGATTTATGCAAAAAGCTGTTGCTAAACCCTGGGGTGGTTGGTTTGTTTTTTTTTTTACCCTGTTCTAAGAAGCGTGAGTCACTCGCGCAGAAACGCCGTTCCCTGCTCTGACTCAGCCGGCACGTGCCAAACAACCTCTTTCCCCCCTTGCTTTTTCAGGGATTTACGGCAAAATAAATTAACGAGGGGCTTAATTAATTCCGGCAGGGGGCAACGGGTGTCCACAGGTGGACGGTTTGGGGGGAGGTTACAGGCTGAGGCAGTTGTTCGCAGTCTTAATTATCCCCCAACTTCTTCGTTATCCCCAAGATTTCCGGGCAGCGGATTAACGACACGATAAACTCGGTGAACGCCTACGCCGACGTTTGGCATTCGACCCCCCCCCCCCCCCAACCTCCACGCCCGCCGCGGGGTTGGTGCGCCTGACCCTGCCGCAACGCCTGTAGCCCGAGCGTCACAACCGTTTCACCACCGGCGACAAGAGCGTTGATTTTTATTGACGGGGCAGGAAGAGCAAGAGGCTGCGTGCACGCAAATAACAGCCAGTGTGGGATTAAGAGGAGGAGGAAGGGCAGGGAGAAAGGTTTAGAGCCCTGCGTAACCTTGGGCAGCGCTGGAAAAATAAGTAATTTCCCAGCAAAAAGGAGGGGGGGGGGGGGGGGGGGGGGGGAGTGAGGAAAGTGGAAACAAGATGGAAAATAAGAGAGGATTTCACCTGGAAGCCGTCGCCTGCCGAACCGTGCTCACCGTGGGGCAACCGCGTGTCCGCCGCTCTGCCCTGTGGGATGAATGTTGAGATCGCTGGTTAATTTGGGTTGGATAAAAAGGGAAAGAGCTCAAAAATGTACATTTTTGACATGGATTTCTAGGGGTAAAGAGGCTGGAGGGGGGGTTGGTTTTGGGGTTTCTGCCAGCACCACACGCTGAAACCATAAACTCCCGTTGGGAATCTACGGAGGTTTGAGATGTGATGGGGAGGGCTCCCACCTGAACCCCACCTATCCATCATCTCATCCTCCCCCATCCTTCTTTTCCAACCACCTCCTGGCATCCTTCGGCCTCCCCACTCCATCAAACTCTTCCTTCCTTCCTTCCCCACCACCCCAACACCCTCCCCCCCCCCCTTTTCCCCCATCTCCCCTTTCCACTCTCCCCCACCCCATCCCTACCCCTTGTCCTTCCTGCCAGGTCTGTGCTCTTCCACGTCCACCTCCCGCCTCCATTTTGCCCCCCACTCTCCCTCCCCGCCACCCTCCGTCCTCCTCAGCACCCTCAGTCCTCCTCCCTGCCACCCTCCATAGCACCCTTCATCCTCAGCGTCCTCCATCCTCAACACCATCCATCCTCCCTGCCAATCTTCACCTTCTTCAGCATGCTGCACCCTCCATGGCACCCTACGTCCTCCTCAGCACCCTTCATCCTCCCTGCCACCTTCCATCGCGCCTCCCATCTTCCCTGCCACCCTTCGTCCTCCTCAGCACCCTCCATCATCCTCACCATGCTCCATAGCACCCTTCATCTTCCACAGCACCCTCCGTCCTCCTCAGCACCCTCCATCCTCCTCGCCATGTTCCATAGCACCCTCAACCTCCCTGCCACCTTCGTCCTCCTCAGCACCCTTCGTCCTCCTCAGCACTCTCTATCATCCTCACAGTGCTCCATAGCACCCTTCATTCTCCTCAGCACCCTCAGATCTCCCTGCCACCCTTCGTCCTCCTCAGCACCCTCCATCCTCCTCGCCATGCTCCATAGCACCCTCCGTCCTCCTCAGCACCCTTCATCCCCCTCAGCCCTCCCTGCCACCCTCCGTCCTCCTCACCATGCTCCATCCTTCCTATCACCCTCCTCAGCACCCTCAGCCCTCCATAGCACCCTCATCCCCCTTCATCCCCCTCAGCACCCTCCATAGCACCCTCATCCCCCTTCATCCCCCTCAGCACCGTCCATCCCCCTCAGCCCTCCATAGCACCCTCATCCCCCTCAGCCCTCCATAGCACCCTCATCCTCCTCAGCACCCTCATCCCTCCATAGCACCCTCATCCTCCTCAGCCCTCCATAGCACCCTCCATCCTCCTCAGCCCTCCATAGCACCCTCCATCCTCCTCAGCACCCTCCATAGCACTCTCATCCTCCTCAGCCCTCCATAGCACCCTCCATCCTCCTCAGCCCTCCATAGCACCCTCCATCCTCCTCAGCACCCTCCATAGCACCCTCATCCTCCTCAGCCCTCCATAGCACCCTCCATCCTCCTCAGCCCTCCATAGCACCCTCCATCCTCCTCAGCCCTCCATAGCACCCTCCATCCCCCTCAGCCCTCCATAGCACCCTCCATCCTCCTCAGCACCCTCCATAGCACCCTCATCCTCCTCAGCACCCTCCACCCCCCTCAGCCCTCCATAGCGCCCTCATCCCCCTCACCCCCCTCAGCCCTCCATAGCGCCCTCATCCCCCTCACCCCTCCATAGCGCCCTCCATCCCCCTCACCCCTCCATAGCGCCCTCATCCCCCTCACCCCCCTCAGCCCTCCATAGCGCCCTCATCCCCCTTCATCCCCCTCAGCACCCTCCATAGCACCCTCATCCCCCTTCATCCCCCTCAGCACCGTCCATCCCCCTCAGCCCTCCATAGCACCCTCATCCCCCTCAGCCCTCCATAGCACCCTCCATCCTCCTCAGCACCCTCCATAGCACCCTCATCCTCCTCAGCACCCTCCACCCCCCTCAGCCCTCCATAGCGCCCTCATCCCCCTCAGCCCTCCATAGCGCCCTCATCCCCCTCAGCCCTCCATAGCGCCCTCATCCCCCTCACCCCCCTCATCCCTCCATAGCGCCCTCATCCCCCTCACCCCCCTCATCCCTCCATAGCGCCCTCATCCCCCTCAGCCCTCCATAGCGCCCTCATCCCCCTCACCCCCCTCAGCCCTCCATAGCGCCCTCATCCCCCTCAGCCCTCCCTGCCACCCTCCGTCCTCCTCACCATGCTCCATCCTTCCTATCACCCTCCTCAGCACCCTCAGCCCTCCATAGCACCCTCATCCCCCTTCATCCCCCTCAGCACCGTCCATCCCCCTCAGCCCTCCATAGCACCCTCATCCTCCTCAGCCCTCCATAGCACCCTCATCCCCCTCAGCACCCTCCATCCCCCCCTCCATCCCCCCCTCCATAGCCCCCTCCATAGCCCCCTCCATAGCCCCCTCCATAGCCCTCAGCACCCTCCATCCCCCTCAGCACCCTCAGCCTCCCCAGCACCCTCCATCCCCCTCAGCCCTCCATAGCTCCCCCCGCCGCTCCCTCCCCTCACACTGCCGCCGCCTCCCCTCAGACTTTCCCGCCTTTCCCGCGCGCCGCGGCGGGGCGGGGCCAGGCGGGGCGGGGGCGGAGCACGGCGCCTGCGCAGCGCGGCCCCGCCCCCCCTCCCCCCACCCCGCCCGCCGCGCATGCGCAGTGCCCGGCGCGGCGCCCCGGCGGCGGAGGCAAGATGGCGGCGGTGGTACAGAATGTGGTGAAGCTGTGAGTGCGCCGTGTCCCCCTTTCCCCCCCCCCCCACCCCCCCCCCCCCCGCGGCGGGGAATGGTGCGGTCCGGCCCAGCGCGGGAAAGCGGGGTTCCCCCTCCCCGCCTGTCTCCGGCGGGCGGAACCAAGTGCGTGAGGGGAGGGGGGGGGGGGTTCATTGTTCATGGGGAACTTTGCTGGGGGGGGGTGTAGGAGCTGCTTGTGTCGTTCTGGGGGGGGAGACCCCGTCGCGTGGTGTTATAAAGGGGTTATAGACCCCCCGGGGGGGGGTTCACCCTGAGTGGGGGACCTATAGAATCCGGAGCGGGGGGCGGGGCTCAATGTATGGCCTTGTGAGGGGGCCCTGTAGGGGCCGAGGTGTGAGGGGGAGTGATCGCTGTAGATCGCTGTGAGAGGATCTTGGAGATCCTGAACCTCCCCAAGGCGCTTGGAGGGAGGCCTGTGTGGGGATCACCCCCTGTATCATCCTGGGGAGGGGTCGTATAGAAACCAGGGGTGCCCCCCCCCCCCCATATATCCCCTTGAGGGGGGCTCTATAGGACACCCAGTGGGGGTGTCCCCCCTATATATCCCAGTTTGGGTGTCCCTATACATGAGGCACCCCCGCTATATGGCCCCATACGGCCCCCCCTATGTCTCTGTGGGGGAGGGGGGTCCCTGCTTTATGCCCCTATAGTGCCCTGGGGGGGGGGGGTTGGGTCTCCTCTATATGCCCTTACGAGGGGAGCCTATAGAGCCCTGGGGATGGAGCTTCTCCCTATAAGGGCCCTATAGACCCCCGGGGGGGTCCCCACATATAGCCCCCTATAGGGGGGCACCCCCTATACAGCCCTAATTGGGGGGGGGTGTGTATATATACCCTTGGGAGGGTATAGAGCCCCCCGCTGCCCCCCCCTGCTCTAGCAAGGGGGGGGGGACAGGAGGGTCCCCTCTAACGAGCTGGGGTTCGTTAAGGGGTGTTGGGGGCCCCCCTAACGAGCGGAGAGTTAATTAAGAGGCTTTGGGGTCCCCCCTAATGAGCTGGGGTTCGTTAAGGGGTGTTGGGGGCCCCCCTAACGAGCGGAGAGTTAATTAAGAGGCTTTGGGGTCCCCCCTAATGAGCTGGGGTTCATTAAGTGTCTTTGGGGTCCCCTCTGAGGAGCTGAGAGTTAATTAAGAGGCTTTGGGGTCCCCCCTAACGAGCTGGGGTTCATTAAGAGGCTTTGGGGTCCCCCCTAACGAGCTGAGGGTTAATTAAGAGGCTTTGGGGTCTCCTTTGACAAACTGGGGTCCCCCCTAATGAGCTGGGGTTCATTAAGTGTCTTTGGGCTCCCCTCTGAGGAGCTGGGAGTTAATTAAGAGGCTTTGGGGTCCCCCCTAACAAGCTGGGGTTCATTAAGAGGCTTTGGGGTCCCCCCTAATGAGCTGGGGTTCATTAAGAGGCTTTGGCGTCCCCTCTGATGAGCTGAGAGTTAATTAAGAGGCTTTGGGGTCCCCCCTAACGAGCTGGGGTTCATTAAGAGGCTTTGGGGTCCCCTCTGATGAGCTGAAGGTTCATTAAGAGGCTTTGGGGTCCCCCCTAACGAGCTGAGGGTTAATTAAGAGGCTTTGGGGTCTCCTTTGACAAACTGGGGTCCCCCCTAACGAGCTGGGGTTCGTTAAGAGGCTTTGGGGTCCCCTCTGAGGAGCTGAGGGTTAATTAAGAGGCTTTGGGGTCCACCCTAACGAGCTGGGGTCCCCTCTGATGAGCTGGGGTTCGTTAAGAGGCTTTGGGGTCTCCTCTGACAAACTGGGGTCTCCTCTAATGAGCTGGGGTTCATTAAGAGGCTTGGGGGTCCCCCCTAACGAGCTGGGGTTCGTTAAGAGGCTTTGGGGTTCCCTCTGATGAGCTGAGAGTTAATTAAGAGGCTTTGGGGTCCCCCCTAATGAGCTGGGGTTCGTTAAGAGGCTTTGGGGTCCCCTCTGAGGAGCTGAGGGTTAATTAAGAGGCTTTGGGGTCCCCCCTAACGAGCTGGGGTTCGTTAAGAGGCTTTGGCGTCCCCTCTAACGAGCTGGGGTTCGTTAATGGGTGCTGGGGTCCCCTCTGACGAGCTGAGAGTTAATTACGAGGCTCAAGCAGCACCTTGCCTCACCCCCCTCCATCACACCAATTAATTTTATTAATTTTAGGCGCCTATTAATTTTTTTTGCCCGCCAGCAAAACGGAGAGGTGAAAAAATCAAAATTGACTTTTTCGGAAATTTCCTCAGCGACCTGCTGACGTGCCGAGATTTCCTGGAAGTTGCTCTGACGACTTCCTCGACGCCCCAGAAGGCACTAAATTACCGCCAGGAGCGTTAATTGGGTTCGTTAGAGCGGTTAAAAACGTATTTCATCCGTCCTGCTGCCTTCGATAGCTCCTTCCCCCCGCGTTTCCCGCCGATTTTCAGCCAAAAATCAGCCGTTTTTCAGTCAAAAATCAACCAATTTTCAGCCGAAAATCAGCAATTTTCAGCCGATTTTCAGCCGATTTTCAGCCGAAAATCAGCCAATTTCTAGCCGATTTTCAGCCAAAACCCAGCCAATTTTCAGCTGATTTTCAGCCGAAAAATCAGCAATTTTCAGCCGATTTTCAGACGAAAATCGGCAATTTTCAGCCGATTTTCAGCCAAAACCTAGCCAATTTTCAGCCGATTTTCAGCCGAAAATCAGCAATTTTCAGCCAATTTTCAGCCGATTTTCAGCCAAAACCTAGCCAATTTTCAGCCGATTTTCAGCCGAAAATCAGCAATTTTCAGCCAATTTTCAGCCGATTTTCAGCCGAAAATCAGCAATTTTCAGCCAATTTTCAGCCGATTTCTAGCTGAAAATCAGCTAATTTCTAGCCGAAAATCAGCAATTTTCAGCCAATTTTCAGCCGATTTTCAGCCAAAACCTAGCCAATTTTCAGCCGATTTTCAGCTGAAAATCAGCAATTTTCAGCCAATTTTCAGCCGATTTTCAGCCGAAAATCAGCAATTTTCAGCCAATTTTCAGCCGATTTCTAGCTGAAAATCAGCTAATTTCTAGCCGAAAATCAGCAATTTTCAGCCAATTTTCCGCCGAAAATCAGCCAATTTTCAGCCGATTTTCAGCCGAAAATCAGCCGATTTCTAGCCGATTTTCAACCAAAAATCAGCCAATTTTCCGCCAATTTTCAGCTGATTTTCTAGCTGAGAATCAGCCAATTTTCTAGCTGAAAATCAGCCAAAAATCAGTCAATTTTCAGCCAATTTTCAGCTGAAAATCAACCAATTTTCAGCCAAAAATCAGCCAATTATCAGCCGATTTTCAGCCAAAAATCAGCCAATTATCAGCCGATTTTCAGCTGAAAATCAGCCATTTTAAGCGGATTTTCAGCGGATTTTCAGCCAATATTCAGCCGATTTTCAACCGATTTTCAACTGATTTTCTCCTTTTTCTCCACCCCCCCCTTGAAGCGCTTTGCTTTGGGGACGGACACCCCCCAAACGGCGTCAAGGGATATTGATAAAGTTTCTCCGTCGGAGCTGGAGGCAAAATTTCCGTTTTTCCCGTGTCCCCCTGTCCTCCTCGGCGCTTGAAAAAACCCCCGTTTTGCGAAATTTCACGTTTTTCAAAATGCCGGAGCCAAATCGTGGTACGTTTCTCGCCCAGCCCACGAAGCCACCGTTCATTTGCACTTCAACCGACGTTAAACTTTTATTTTAGCGGATAATTCCTTTATTTTAGGGAATAATTCCCTTTTTTTTGGCCCCCTCCGAGCCCTGAAATCCATCCAGCGGGAAGGAAAGAAACGGTTCAACTAAACTTTTTGGGGTTTTATCACCCAAACCCGCCGAGTTTTCCTCCGCTGCCTCACAAGGAGGTTTGAGGGCTCCGCGTTGCGGGGGATGGGGGCGCAAACGAAGCCCCTCTCCTGATTTTGGAGGTAATTAAAAGCTCCCCGAGGGATTTCCACCCCCAAATTTTTTAATTCCCGCTGGGACACGCGACCCCCCCCCCTCCCCAAATCGCTGCTGGCGGGCGCAGTGGGCTCATCCGTTTCCTCCATAAGGAAAAAGAGCGTGGCGATCCTCATTTGCATTTAATATTGATTAATATTTTTGTGGGTTTTTTAAATCCTCCACCCGCTGGTTTTCCACCGGCCGTTTCTCCCCCCACCCCACCCCGATTTTTATTTGCGCCGCGATAAAACGAAGCGATTTCTACCCCCGTCTCCTTTTCCTCCGTCGGGGAAGATACCTTTTGGCTCGTTAATCCTTCGTCTCAATTAACCACAGGTAATTACAGGGCTCCCTGGGCCTCCTCGCCGGTGTTTTTTAAGTGCCAGGATGGAGATAGATGGATAAAAATAAAAAATAGAACTTCTCTCCCGGAGATAGATGGATAAAAATCAAAACTCTCTCTCCTCTCCCGGCACTGGGGGAAAAACTTATTCCCCGACAGCCCAACGGATTCTCAGCTCTCCCCCACTCCCTACCGCGGATTCGCCGTCTTAATTACGGTAATTAGCTACAGGTTGAAGGAGGAACGTTGGCCCAGAGAGGGGTGGGGAGCGATGGAGGTGCTGAAGGGCAACGGAGAAAGACCCCCGCGACCCCTCGGATCCTCCGAACGCCGGCGCCAAAAGCATCGGGGGGGGGGGGGGGGCGGGGGATGAAAAATACTTGGGGGGGGGGGGGGGGGCAGCTTTTGGCGATGCCACGTCTCGTCTCCCGGCGCTGAGGAAGGTTGGAATCGCCCGTCGTGTCCGTTTTTTCCCCTCCCTCCGCTTCTCCGTCGGCCCTAAAACCGCGTCGAGCCGCGTCTTGGCGTTGCGGAGAAGCGATGTCGGGCCGCGGGAATTTGCGTGGGGGTTTTCCTTTTTTCCTGCTGGAAACGGACCAAGGGTTGAAATTTGGGGGTTGGGGGGGGGGGGGGGGGGGTGTGAAGGTTGAATCTTTTCTTTTTTTTTTTTTTTCACACCCCCCCCCCCCCCCAGCCTGGGGGAACAGTACTACCGGGATGCCATGGAGCAATGCCACAACTACAACGCGCGGCTCTGCGCCGAGAGGAGCGTCCGCCTCCCTTTCCTCGACTCCCAAACCGGGGTGGCCCAAAGCAACTGCTACATCTGGATGGAAAAACGGCACCGGGGGCCAGGTAGGTCGAGGAAAAACCGGGTGGGGGGGGGGGCGAGGGGGGGCGGCGTTTCGTCCCCTGGCGTCATTTTGGAGGGGTTTTTATTCCAGGTTTAGCCGCCGGGCAGCTTTATTCCTACCCGGCGCGGCGCTGGAGGAAGAAACGCCGCGCTCATCCTCCGGAAGACCCGAGACTTTCCTTCCCTTCCATCAAACCAGGTAAATCCTCCCCACCCCCACTTTCTGCTGGTGGTTTGTTTTTTTTTTTGCCCGCGATGATAAAAATGGGGGAGAGGGGGGAGGGTAAACCCCTTCGCCCACCCCCAGACTGGGTGAGGTGGGATCTCCAAGTGCGGCGGCGTTCCCTGATCCTTTTTTATTTTTATTTTTTTTTTTTTTTTTTTTTACTTTTCCGCTTCTCTTCCCTCCCGGCAGACACGGATCAGACCCTGAAGAAGGAAGGGTTGATCTCTCAGGACGGCAGCAGCCTGGAAGCCCTGTTGAGGACCGATCCCTTGGAGAAACGCGCTCT